>NW_027210709.1:90000-152500 GCF_029030835.1 Brachyistius frenatus | reverse complement strand
CAACCCATCAATCCCTGGAACTTTCCAAAACCGACAATTTGACAAACTCTCGCTCTTCCCGGAGCTGTTGACGGCGGGAGAGAAAGGACGCAGGGTTTGTACAACCGAGCGCCACACCGCGAACGCTTTCCAATTATCCAACCGCGCCTTAACTCTTTGACACTCAGCTTTTCACCTCTGAACAACAACAACCCTGCCGGTCTCCTTCAGGTCTCCTCGACAGGACGACGCGTCGCACCGGTTTGTACCGACACCTCCTGAACTTGACTCACCCTGAGTAGGTGCTGGTCACCACCTTGAGACTGGCGGCGTTGCGGAGCAGCTTGTCCAGGGTGCTGACGATGCGGGAGAATTTGGGCCTCAGGTTTCTCTCCTTCATCCAGCACTCCAGCATCAGCTGGTGCAGCACCATGGGACAGTCCATGGGAGGGGGCAGCCGGTAGTCCTGCTCCACTGCCGTCATCACCTGAGAGACACACAATCATTCTTAACAAGGTGCTTTGAGTTAAATGCAACCCTTACAGTAAAAACACGTGAATTTCACGTGTGCAAGCAATCATGTGATGACGTAACACATGTGATTGTGCACATGTAAAACATTGCACTTTACTGTTCAGTACAACTTTTATCTACTGGTAGTCTATGCTTTATGTCTATATATTCCAAAATGTAATTTTGCTGCTTTTTTATTTCATGTGTTACAGAAAAAACACATGACTTTCACATTTACAAAAACTTCCATGTCACCACATACACGTGTGATTATGCACATGAAACATGTATTTTGTTGATGGGAAATGTGGTTTTGAAACATTTTGATAGATAGATAGATATATACTTTATTAATCCCTCAGAGGGACATTTTTCTGTTAATGGTGTAAAGTGGGAAGCTCATGTAGATTCCCATGAGAAAACTTTACCACATATTTTCCCCATGATATCATATGTTGGAAACATGTGAAACGTGTGGTTTTTTTGTCTAATCCAATCTAGTCAGGAGTTTTACAGGTATTTGGTCAAAAACCAGAGCATCAGACAAACTAAAAGCCTGAAAATCACTAACGTTGATACAATTCATCCTCTTGGGACTTTGAATATCTGCAGCTCATTTCCTGTCAATCCATCCAGTAGCTGTTATGATATTTTACTCAAAATCAAACCTCGATCACATTAGAGGAGAAGTCAGCCGTTCACCGACATCATTACAAATGAATTCTCTGGAGACTATGAATATTTCTTTGAAAACATTACAGCAATATCCAATGAGCGTAAAGATGTTTTCCTCTGAGCCAAAGAGGTCAGTCAGAGTTGTCGAAAAACGTGAAATACCATGCATACGGATTTACGCTAATTTCCTCTGGAGCCTCTTCAAATTCTTACTACTTTGCTCTGACTCATTTATATTATGTCCATTGTGGAAGTGCGGTACAAAAATACCCAACAGTTTCTGTATTATGGCCCGCTTTAAGCAGTTCCTCAGCCCACATCGTCACGTATTGCAAATCTTTCTTTCACTAGCTTCACACAACTACAAAACCAATATTCTGAACTCCTCTCAAAGTTGTCACTTCAAAAGCCGCCGTGATTGATAGGAGAAACAATAAACGAAGCAAGAACACGTTGACTCATTGATTTGATTTCGCCTAGCAACTGCATTTGCCTCCATAAGCTCTGTATGGGTTTTAACTCCCCACAACAATAAAAAAATTGCCATTTGGGAACAATAAAGCATTTTCTGCTGCACTCCTCTCCTCCTGCTGCTTGTCCTTTGATTTTTATGTCGTGCTTCCAGCCTGCGAATAGCCCTGTTTATATCTCGTATTTGTTGACTCTGTTGCTTATTGAGCGGCGACTGTGGCACAAAGGCTATTGGGAACAATAGAGGGGCCTCTACTTTGATGCTTTCATTACTGCACGTGGGTTTTTGTTGTGAAAGTTATACATACATTACAGGCATTTTTCATTTCGCCTTCCCTTTTTTGCTTTATTGCTATCAGGGTCTCTTTTTGAAGCACAATACAGAGCAGATATTCCTCAGAGAATCAAGTGGAGGTGTACACATTGCTTCAGTACTTTGTTCAGGGAGGAGGAACCAAGAGATTTTTTTTCTCTTGCGAGTTCACTGCTGTAGTTATAATGTCTGCGCGGCGCAGATTGCCTACAGGTAACAACGCCTGTAAAGGAAAAAAAAAAAAAGAAGCCTTTCCCTAGTATTCCTTTGTGGGTGTGAGCAGGGAGGATTTGTAGTATGGATTTGTAGAGGGGTGGGCAGGCTAGGGCTGTAAATAAGGTGGTAAAAACTAGAACACAGGCCCACAGCTGCACCAGCATCTGCAGCGAGGAGATAAAGATGGCAGAGCAGGCCCGGGTCCAACATGTCACGCTGGAAATCAAAGCCACAGCAGCTCAGGGGAGCTCTCAGCCGGCCCTAAACTTAGACGTAAAACTCCATCCGCGTGCATTAGTCCTATTGATGCGTGTTTTCTTACGAGACTGTCGGGCCAACTCACATCCTGGTTGCTCATGTCCCAGTACGGCCTCTCCCCGTAGGACACCACCTCCCACATGACGATGCCGTAACTCCACACGTCACTGGCAGAAGTGAACTTCCTGAAGGCGATGGCCTCTGGCGCCGTCCACCGGATGGGAATCTTCCCTCCCTGCTCACACACGCGCACACACACACGCACACACACACACACACACACACACACACACAAAGAAGGGGGATGGTTTTAACACTCTGAAAGACACTACACTCCTATAGCAACACACAAAGGCAGACAGCGAACACACATGCAGAAAGAGCTAATGCAAATCTCACAGACGGTCTCACACACTAACGTAAATATTGGCACAAATGAACAGTCACACGTGCATCCATATGTACATGTGAAACAAGTCAAGGGGATCAAATTAACAAGCTCAATTAAACATGCAGAGCATACAAACACAGCAGAGGAGCAGAGCAGTGTGAGCGCACGCACACACACGCACTTACACACACACACACACACACACACGCGCACGCACGCATGCACGCACACACACACACACACACACACACACACACTTCACTGACCAGCGAGCTGGTATAAGTGGGGTCGGCGGAAGTGTCGTCCAGGAAGCGCGATAGGCCAAAGTCAGACACCTTGCAGACCAAGTTGCTGTTGACCAGGATATTACGGGCGGCGAGGTCTCGGTGCACGTAGTTCATGTCTGACAGGTACTTCATCCCGGCGGCGATGCCACGCAGCATCCCGACCAGCTGTGTCATCGTGAAGCGCCCGTCGTTCAGCTGTATAAAAAAAAAAAAAAAAAAAAAAAATAAACAGCCAGCGACAGAGCGGGAGGGAGAGAGGGAGGATGAGAGGGAGGATGAGAGCAGAGGAGAAGGCAGTTAATGAACAAGGAGGGAGGAAGAGGAGGGAAAAATTAGAAAGAGGAAAAGATGTGTTGAGGAACAGACGACGGGGAAGGGTGCAGGAGATAAGGGGAGCACCGGAGGGAGCCAATCAGTCACCGAGGCCGCATAAACATGACATCTGTCATAACGCTTCACGGCTGCTCCTGACAGTCACTGACAGCTGACCTTTTCACGCATGCTGTCCACTTAGCTGATTAATTAGAGTCTTTACCGTCACACTAAAGCTATTAAGGCTCGATATCGATGCCGCACAAAAACAGAAAAGAGAGCAGCAACAGTGAAATCAAAACCAGACCTCCGCAGGTATTTTTTTTTCTCTGACTGACTGACGAAATTAGTTGCAGGTACACTAATGTTAACACAAACTGTTTCGGGCGAAGAGCTTGGTTTGCATTTTATGAGCAGTTAAATACTTTTGCAGTAAATGCAAAATTGGCCTGTCAACTAAATTAAAGTGGCATGTTACTGAAAGGTAACTCTCCCCATTTAAAAGCCTTTGAGTTGCAGATTTTTTTTTTAAAACATTTAACAAGCTTTTTAGATGAAAGCTTTCAGGGTTTCATTCGCAGTTTGCTACAAACTCGAGGTCATAATAAATCAGCACTCCCGAGCTGCACAAATCAATGGATTGTCAATATACAATTAAAAAAAATGAATGGAAAATTTCGGCAAAATGTGATGAAAATAGACTGCGAGTTTGTTTTTTCCTCACAACCTGAAAATCTAATACAAGAAGAATCTGCCTGGAAGAAGAAAAAAGATTTTCGACATAATCAATTCCTTCTTTGACTGCACAACGAGGGAGAAAAGAACACAAGACGTGACATGACAAAACCATAAACATTCTGCTTTGTAGTCTGCACACTCCGCTGAAGCCTGACAGCCAAACAAGCCGGGATGGATGGAGGTATAAACAGCCGTGATTCATAGCAGGCCTCAAAAGCCACGGTGGCGTGTATGTATGTTATTTTTGTATATCTGTAAAGCTTCTAAATGTGCATATGCTCTCTCTCTCTGTCTGTGTGTGTGTGTGTGTGTGTGTGTGTGTGTGTGTGTGTGTGTGTGTGTGTGTGTGTGTGTGTGTGTGTGTGTGTGTGTGTGTGTGTGTGTGTGTGTGTGTGTGTGTCCATGTCTCCAGGGGGCTGAGGGGCTCCATGTGGGTGACACACTCCGACAGTTTTTGCATGTGTGTGCGAGTTAACTCTTCAGTTTCCTCGTTAGAGCAGAACTGCGAGTTCCTCTGAGTCAGCGACACTGGCGGGTGATGAGAGCAGAGACCAGGCAGATTTTTGTGTTTTTTTTTCTGTTTTGTAGGACAGCTGGCTGAGAGGAGTGGGTGAGAAGGAGGGAATAAAGCTCAGGCTGGACTATCAGATGTTAGGCTACAACTAATTGTTTTCATTATCCTTTAATCATTTTAGTTTTTAAGTTTGAAAGAAATCAGTCGGCCAGGAAACAGTGAAAATGTCCATTATAATTTACAATAGATGGTTTTCACTTAGACAGGAAACAGTAAGTTGATTGGTTGGTAACAAGACGGGATTAACATGCAACGGAGCGGGAAGTTACAGGGCATCAAACCCACTAAAACAGAGGAAATTGCCAGTTTCAATACCTTAACTTCAACACTGGTTCCTGAACAATAGTTTTTTTTAAATTCCATTTAAAAAGAAACAACAACAACTTAAGTAAAAGAAAATTGCTTTCGTTTTCATGCATTTTAGAGAGGGAGAGTGTAAACAAGGTGATTTTCTGTTACTGCAATTTAGAAATGCCTGAAATAAAAGCTACTGGTTGACACAACAATTGAACAATGTTGCGTAAACAACTCACATCTAGGCTATAGGTAGACGCTATGATTTACCAATGTTCCCTACAAGACTCCCATGCAAGCTTTCACAACACTCTACAATTTGCGGTTTCCTACATGCTTCACATGTAGGCCATTGATGAATGCTACATATTACTAATGCTCCCTGAACCCCTCACATGCTATCAAACGCTTGCTGGCTGCGCAGAGTCCTCTAGTTATTGCAGCACGCCCAACTCACACAGATTTATGGCAAAAAATGTGTATGGAAAGAGTGAAATAAGTTGTTATAAAGTAAGATTTGCATAAATTTAGACACAGTCATTTTATTTACTTGGGTAAGTTTCCCAGTAGAGCCTTTTTATGGTAGATGCTGTGGCTCACTGACGTTGATGAGATTTACTTCTGCATGAACGGCAAAAGTTGTGCGTTTGAAACAGAGATGTATTAGTGTGGATGGAGCAAGTATCAAGCTGTATGTGCGTGTATGGAAGTGTGTCTGAATGACGAAGACATTTTTCAATGCTAGATGGTACAGAAGCAATTCGGTTGGTAGTTCGGTAGCCAGCCGTATTGATAACACCAAACTTTCTGCAGCCTAACACCGCTATTAATACCAGCAGCAGAGCACTGATTCATCACAGCTGCAGTAAGTAGACTTCTTCACAGCGCAGCCATGCAGGAAAACACATTTTATTGAATGTAAATGACATGTAATAGCCTCCACGCTGCTGGAAATGTACCTTGTGACACCTCATTTCTCATCCTGCCTTTGTTCAGTATTTTGTGTGGGTGGTGTGGTCTGAACAGAAAACTCCGATCGGTAATGTATTCTGTGCTTGTACAAAGACTCCAACACGCTGAAGCAAACCTATCCAAAAGGTCTGCATGCGACAGTTTTCCACCAGGAGTTTGTGCACTGGAAAGCCTGTCAGCATCAGTCAGTCACATCAAGCAGAGACAGTATGCCTGTCTCCAGGCGTTATATTACGCATTTAATCTCTATCACTCAGCAAGCGAGCGCCTCGGGGTGTTTTACAGAGAGTAAAACATTACGATAACCCGGAGGTATCGTGAATGACTGTCTGCATGTGTCTTCCTCTCAGTTTTGATACAAACAGAAAGTAATCTTCTCTGTCAGAGGTGTTGCGGCACACACCTCGCACCAAGCTTACCCTGAGGAAGGAATCCAGCGCTCCGTTCTCCATGAATTCGGTGATGATGAGGACGGGGCAGCTTCGCGTCAGGACGCCCTCCAACCGGATCACGTTGGGATGGTCGAACTGACCCATGATTGAGGCCTCGGCGAGGAAGTCCCGCCTCTGGCGCTCGGTGTAGCCGGCTTTCAGGGTCTTGATCGCCACCACCATCTCCCTGCGACCGGCCTGCTTGAGACGCCCGCGACACACCTCGCCGAACTCACCTGGATTGAGAGACGGATGTGGCAGGAGGAGGGAGGAGGGGTGAGGGTGATGGGGGGAGGGTTGAGTGATCAGAGGAAAGAAGAGGAGGAGTGGAGAGGACGAGGGTGTCGGGGGAAAGTGCGGGGAGAGGGAGAGTTACTGGTCGGATTCGGGAGTGAAGGAGCTGATTTGAAAGAGTTGTGGGTCGGCGTCAACTGTGGGAGAGAATAGGAAACGAGTAGAGTAAGGGATGGGAGGTCAGGGGTCAAAAATGTTGGGGAGAGAAGGAGTGACCGGTATCGAACGAAAGTGCAACCTGGGAGTGGTGCAGGGGGACGGAGGACGGGTGAGGTACTTGGGGGTTTTGAATTTGGTGTCTGAGTACGAATGTTTCCGGAGGGGAGAGGAAAGAACAGATAGGAAGGGAGGAAGGTTGAACGAGCAGGAGTATACTGTCATTTGAGGTAAAGTTAGGACACAACATGCCGCTGGAGAGAAAAAAAATTAAAAAAAAATAGGCAGAAGGGGAAAGAGCTACAGAGGAGATTTTCACTTCAATCCTTCCCACCCGCAACTCTCATGCACACTCTGAATCCTAAACCTTTTCTCCCACAGAGGACTCTCTTTCCAGAGCAGACCCCCGGGCTTGATGGCACATTCCTGTTCACATAAATGATTAATAAACGTGAATTATTTTCTGCCCTCTTGGCCAAAAACAGCAGCGTTGTTTACCTGCACCGATGACTTCCTCTATTTTCACGCAAGAGATGTCTATCTCTTTGGCGAACTCATGGACGGCGTCGTTGGGGTCCTCGTAGGTGAAAGGGTCGATGTAGACTTTGACCCCCGGAGAAACTGAAAGGAAAAAGTCATGGAGAAATTAGCATCTTTTAATTTATGTTTGATTGGATGTATCTGTTAGAAGATTTACATACATCTACGGCTGAGCAATATGATGGAAATCAATATCCATCAATCATTAACAAAGAAAATTGTTAAATAATTTGAAATTCCAATCCATCCCTATTAAGTTTGGTTTTGGTACTGGACTAAAAAGCAGCAACAAAGGAAATGGAGAGGCTTTCTGCAAACTGACATTTCACCAGCGGAAGACCTCGTGGGTAAAAAATATTGCATTAACAAAACTGTGTGGAAAGCCTCTTCTTTTCTAACGCTGAATTATTCCCCTGCTGCTAATGTATCTACTTTATATTTTTCTCCTCGCGGATCTGTGTGGCCGAACTTTCTGTGTGTGAACCGGGAAATGTTTTTCTGACTCAGACAGGTGATTGGATAATTGATTGAATCAGTTGGTTAACTGTACTGGCATGACCAAAAGAGCACAGAGGAGGTATTTTCCAAGCTACAACACATAAGCTTACTGTATTGCTGAAGCTTCTCAGTGTACTCCAGCTCTGACCCGCTGCGCTGCTTCCTGTAAACAAGCAGCACATGAACAAAGTCACATTCACATGATTAGTCTCGGTCCTTCCCAGGTACAGCGAGTCAGACTAATATCTAACCACGCTATCAGATCTAACCGCAGACCAGTGAAGAAACTCAGAGCGGCTCGGATTTCTTTCTCTCTCAGAGCTCCTTCTTTTTTTTTTAGAGCGAACGAAAGTACACACCTTCTGAAAGCATGTTAAAATTTAATGAGCCCCTTTGTTCGAAGTCTAACTAACAAAACAAAACATGTAGTTGTGCTGTCGGTGATAAAAAAAAAATCAAACACTTACTTAAGGCAGACAACAGCGATCACCACCATGGCAACAATGACCACCAGACCCGCGGACGCCGAGCCGATGATGAGAGGCAGCTGGTCCTGCACCGACTTCTGAGGGTCACCTGGACCACATAACGCACGCAGACGAATGAATAAATAACAGCAGAGATTAAAGGGGGGGCTCGTACTGCATGTGTAATGGCTACCAATTAAGGCGCCCATAAAAACTATTAAGCCTGAACCCTCATTAAGAAAACTGTGGCAGCAGATCATCAAGAACAGACTGTGAAGCAGGAGAGCATTTGTCCGTACTGTGCAGGCTGGTGCTGAAGTCCATGGGGTTGCTGTAGCGTCCGTATCCGGCGACCGTGCGAGCTCGGACCTGCACCACGTAGGGTGTGGCGGCCCTCAGGCCCTCCACCTTGGCTGAGCTGTGCTGGGCTGTGACGGTGTGAGACATCGCCTGGCCCTGGAGGAAAACAAAGGACCACTTAGTGCTACAGAGTCACGTGTGTTTTCATGATTTTCAGACGGCAGGGATCCATTTTCTGTTTGTTAAACAGCATTATAAAGCAATTGCAACAATGCAACAAGAAGAGCTGATAATCTGGAATTCATTATTCAAGGTTTTGTCGCTGCAGCTTCCTTTAATCTGTTGACAAGCGGTTTGTGATTGCTGATAAGATAAAAAACAAAAAAACAAAAAAACAAAAGGTATTTTTGCACCACTGTTACACTTCATGTTAATTTATCATCATCCTGTAACTGTCACTTGTGGCCACACAGGTTGGTGTTTAATAGAAGCTTAAATTCAGACTATAAGGTCCTCCCAAAAATACAGCTGAAGCTGTATTCATAAGAAATAAAACAAACCTTTTTTCATTACTCATCAATCACTTCACGAGGTACACCTGTTTAACTCCTCGTTAGAGCAAATATCGAATCAGCCAATCAGGGACTTAATGCATTTAGGCATGTAGACACGCGCTGCGTTCAAATGGAACTCAAAGTGGATATCGTAATGCAGGAAATGCAAAGGCACAGTTTTAAAAGAGGAGGCCGTCAGCATTTTCTTCAGACGTCGGCTATTATCCAAGTGATGAAGACAAACTGTACACAAGTCAAATTAGAACGTATTCGCTTCGCATCCAACGAAACGTGAACTTCCGAGGCCTCTGCCGTTCCCATCAATGTCAGCAAACACGTCTCAACTCCTGAACTAATGTGAAAATTTAGAAATTGAAGCCTGCTACCCAGCTATCTTGTTGACCGCAACCTGCTTTAAGAAATGAGTGCGGAGCGAGCGAGAGAGATAGAGATAGAGAGAGCAGCGACGTGTTGATCAGAGCAGAGAAGAAATTAACAGTAAGATTGTCAAGTGGCAGCAAATATCCAGCACAGGTTTTAGTTTGTCCCTGAATAAACATTGCAGTACTGTAGTGTATAGTATACTATGATAATGTAATTATACTTAGAGTTGTCTGTATTAATAACAATATATGCTGTGCACTAGGCAAGAGCTGCTTTGCTTTACTGTTGAAGTGGAGTGCATTATACTGAAAGGTGTTTATAATATTCTGCTCGTCTCATGAATGTAAATGACGGGCTAAAATGTTAAAAAGCGAAATATTATGCAGTCTAGTTCAATACCACTGCAAACCTACGACCTCAATAATAAACATTTAATTAAAGTAATATCTTTCTGACAGTGTAAAACAAAACTGAAAATTGTTATCTTTGTAAAGAAAAATAATTACTAAATTACAAATGACAACAATTTCATGTCTGGCCTGAATGTAAATGCTTAAGCACTTTTGAAATGTCTTGTTTCTGACTTTCTCTTTCCTCCACAGCTGGACCGATATGAAGACCGCTGACGAGCATGTGAGACGCCTTCACGTATCCCAGTTTTCACAAAAGACACAGGAACATCATGCACTGAACTGAACACAGACTGAGCACCCTAAATTGAGGAATATTATGGATGATATCTGATTGCAAATGATGTTGGGGCCAAGCATTCAGGTTTTGCTTTTTACTCATCACCTACTTGTATTGAAATGCTGATTTATAAAAAAAAAAAACCTGCTAATGTTGAATTCAATTGTTTGACAAAGAAAACAGAATTGTATTGTACTAGCATGTTGTTAATGTGCTTCAATATAAAAATGCATATGGTTCTTTTTTTCCTCTCTTTTATAATATGGATGACGTAGGTGAGGGCCTCCGACCAAACTGTGACTCATCAGTCTACGACCAAGGAGGACCCAGCAGACGTGTCGATTGTGATGGAGGGTAGCCAAGTGCTGAACGGGTTTTGAAACCAAACCAACACATGCATGCTGCTGATAAGACCGACCTACGCCCTCAACCATGAGTACTCCAAGAAGCTTTCGATCCCGGGTTTGTTTATATATTTTAGTCTTAGTTCTTGTGCACACACAAACTAATTTGAAGTGTTCGAGACCCTCGGTTTCTGCTGAATTAAGAGAGTCCTTTTGTAACCTTTGCTAAATAAAAAGTAATTGACAAGATCAACTCCCGTGTCTGACATTTGTTTTTTTATAAGTAAAGCTTACCTTTTCTGAATAGCTCGTTTAATTAGTCGTACTGATTTATTATTGATAATATATTGAGTTTATATTACTCCCTTTTTTTTTAAAGTAATCAGTTGTGTAATGTATTATTGACAAATATTAAGTAGACTTTACCTAATTTCCTTTAGTGTGTCATAGCTGTTAAATGTAGGTATTTTTTACTCAAAACAAGGGGTGAAATCTACCCAAACAAACTGAGTGCAAATTGTTACCTCACTTTTATTGAGTATATTCTATAGGTTTCTTTTTACAGTGTAGATATTGCAACGGGACACTGAGTTTATGGCTCTTCTGTATTTGCGCTGTTGTAATAATAGCTTTTGGCATTTTCCCTTATTAAACTTGTCACTTACAAAGTAACGTGACAGTAAAAAGTTAAAGGCAGTATTCTTAAGAGAACATCTGCACAGCATGGAAAACATGAAATGCAGCAGTAAATATAAATCACATATTAATTTGAATACATCTTCCTGCAGTTCAAAGTGGACACACAGTAGCTGAGTTTATACAGAAGTATATTCATTCATTCGTCATTCGTTTGTTCTTCAAATAAGTTCAGTTCAATAAGCGACTGGTACGAACAAGCTACTCTACGATCAGTTTGTGGGGTGTTGTAATAAAGATTTATTCATACGTGTTATGAACTTCTGAGCGTCCTTCATTTTAAAATGCAGGGTCATCCGACGTGCAGCTGAATCTGACTCGACTTGTGTCACACACCAATGTGAAGTCATTCAGCAATAATTGAATACATGCAAATCACTTTGTGTACATGAATGGACTGATTCCTCCATTTGCGTCACGATCACCGAGATGGAGGTTTGAACGATGGAGAGATGATGTTGCTGTGAAATATTCGTGAAATTCTCCCCAGCAGGCTTAGAAATGGTCGGCAGTGTTTTTGTGTCCGAGAATATCATGAACCTGTAACTAAAGCTGATCTTACCAGAGCCAGACGCAGACCCTTTCATTCTATTAATGTAGTGCTAGGGGGGTTTAAAGGGCTAAAGGTTTAATCATTAGAGGTTATAAAATGGCCATATTATATCTGCAGGACTGTCCAAGGGAATTTGATCAATACCGATGACGCAGTATGGGCATAAGAAGTTGCTGAGTCTGGCCAGCCCACACACACACACACACACACACACACACGTCACATTTAAATATTAAATCAGCATCCATAATAAAGCTTGTCTCTGTACGAGGCTGGAGAAGAGTCCATACGGCTGGTACTGTGACCTACATTGGGAAATGGAGACAAAATCACAGCTTACCCTCTCATGGTATTTAATCTCGTAGTCCAGGATGACCCCATTGGGTTTTTCTGGAGGCAGCCACGACAGGCTGAGAGTGTCCGAGGTAGAGCGCATCAGATGGACAGTGGGCACGGCTGAAGGTGCTGTGGGTGGACATCAGAGAGGACAGTCTATTATTACACCGGCAGTGGAAAGTTACTTCATTTGCAAGTCTGGGGGTGGATGGTGGTGGTGGTGGTGGTGGGGGGCGGGGAATCCTCACTTTAAAGTTGCCAAGATTTTTTCTTTTGAAGTCATGAACCGTTCTGTAAGATAATTATTGTTCAAAATTATCCAACCTGAGCGGTTTAAGAAAAGCCGAGAGTGATTCACCTTAACTGTTCTGCAATTTATTGATTTGTGAGGCCTGAAAGTGACTCAATTGACAGCCATTGTAGTGGGTCCATAAACTGCAGTAAGGTGGATGAAGTGCACGTTAACTGGGAGAGTAATTACAGTCTGCGAGAGACGCTGAGCGGTCTGGTTGATGATGACGCGGCAAATATTAATATTAATACAGGAGATGCTGAAAGGTGACATTGTCGGTGCTGTAACGCAAGACGCCCGGTTGACGGCGTGCTGAATGCTGACAGCGGAGGTATGAAGTATTGTTTACGCTTTATCTGCCTTTCGTGTAACTCCGAGAAAAGCAGCGCTCGGGCTTAGTTTGTCCATCTGTCGGTCTCAATGAGCTCGTGCAACAGTGTTTACTCTTGGTGTTAGTACTGCTCCGGATGCCAAAATCTCATTAAGACACTCATTGACTCTGACTGAACGTAGGATTCACTAAACAGCCTTTTTTTTTTTTTTTTTTTTTTCATGGTGATGTTAAGTGGTATTGATCGGTGCTGCTCTATGAATGAACTCGTGGACGTATCCGATGTCAATGACAGATGTGCTACTCACCGGCCTGGTTGGTGGTGATGTTGACCGTGGAGTAGCTGGGTGAGGTGGGGTTCTTCCCCGACACCCCGTTCACGGCCTGCACCTCGAAGCTGTAGCGGGTGTGAGCCTGCAGGTTCCTCACCACCACCTTCCTCTGCCTCAGCCCCAGCCGGCGCGGCGCGATGTCCACGTTGTCGTCGCAGCGCGTGCACGGGCTCCGGTCCCGCAGGCACTTCTTGCACACCACGTTGTAGACGAGGTCGCTCCGCCCGCCCGTGTCCCGGGGCTCCTCCCACTCCAAGGACAGCGAGGTCTCGTTCACGCTGGATATAACGTTGCGAGGTGCCGAGGGGATGGCTGCACAAACACAAGGCACGCACATGTGGGTGTTTAAGAAGACGAGCAGGCGAAGTATAAATCACAAAAGTGAGGCTTTAGTCATGCTCCCTGTGCGGTGCTAACGTTCTCCTCCGGAGTGGTGAAAGAAATCGTTAAATATCCCAGTAAAAAGGCAACAAAAGGTCAGATTTTGTGTCCTAAAATAAGTACAAAATGTAATCCTAATCTTTTTCTTTTTAAAAAAAAATAATTGACATAAATAAATGCATTAAAATGATAGACATGGCACAAACAAACCCTTAGGATGGAGAAAAGGGAATGAAAACCGACAGCAGGATAAAAAAAAAAAAAAAAAAAAACATTCCTAATGCAAATTACGAACAGGACGATAAATCAATTTTGTCTGTCCATCAGTACATATTGTTCCTGTCCGGAAGGCACAATCCTCTTCAATTCTGCCGTCCGTTCCTCAGCATCATCACTGTCAGTACTTGTGGAATTTACAGCAGCTAATCTACTCTTGATGGGAATTCTGTGCTCTCGTGTCTGCCAAGGCCACCGCGTCTCAAGGAGCACAGCTACCTTTTGAGGGAAGAGAGTTTGAAACCTGGATGAAGTATGATAACCGCAGAGGGAGGCAACAAAGATTGGTTCAGCAAACGTGCCTTTCATCCCATTACGGCGAGAGAGGAGAGGCGCTTTCCCTCCGAGTGTCCAGCGGCAGACAGTCTAAACCTGTCTCACAGCAGAGAGAGAGAGAGAGAGAGAGAGAGAGAGAGAGAGAGAGAGAGAGAGAGAGAGAGAGAGAGAGAGAGAGAGAGGGAAGAGAGAGGGAAGAGAAGCGAATGGCTCCCGGGGCTCTCGGCTCTTGACGGCCAAAACTGCCCGTCCGCGGAGTTCAGCTCCTCAGCCGGCTCGCCCCGAGCTGGGCTTCACTCGCCCTGTCCTTTCTAATTAGGCAGACATAGTTCAGAGTGGAGGTTCTTCTAATTGGACACCCCTCTGAAACACACGCTGAGCTCAAGCTGCCGGCCGTCGACCGGCCGAGGCGCTCTTGTGCAACACGCAGCTTCCAACACAAAGCGCAGGCTGCCTGGCACAAGTTCCGCCAGACCGCAGGGACAGATCTGTCAGGCCTGTGTGTTTGCGTGTTCGGTCGAAGGTGGTGCTTGTGTCCCTGCCCGCCGGTCTGTGCGCGCTCGGTCAGTGTCAGAGTCCACAGTGTTCCTGTGACGAGGATCTGGGGAGGACAGTTGCGGGCCGTGTGTCATTTAACGTGGCGAAATGCCCCCGGGGCTTTGACTTTACACGGTCAAGGCCGCACATGTCGCTCTCCATCAGCGGGACACGCTGGTACTTCTCTCAGGAGGCCTGTCCATGTAGAGCGAGCAGCGACTCTGCGGCTGGCACCGGACCAGACCGGCGAACGCCGAGCGCCCGCTGTGCATTTAAAGTATTGACAAGCAGCTGCGTGTCCGTCATTTTTTTTAAAGTTAAAACATTTGACAGGCATTGAAGCGGTGTGTGCATTTCATGGCTCTGGAAAGGGGGGGGGGGCGGTGTTTGACTGACATTTAAAAGAAGGAGCTGTCAATTTTCTTGATTCCCTACCGACTGCAGCGTTTCATAACACCTGTATGATGGGTCCCGTCACGCCAATAGCAAGAAGCTGGAAGCTACCAATCGGAGGTAACCAGCTTCTGCTTTCCGAGTGGAAGCGAGTCAGCCCGGACGTTAGGACTGATCCCACGAGATGTGATGCTGCCTTTAAAACGGGGTCTTGTTTCTGTGTCCTTGAGATGAGTACACGAACACCTCCCTGTTGTCAGTATTCGTGACATTGGAAGCCTCGAGTTCACGAGTTGTAAAGCGTTTGCTGACGTTTCAAGTGTGAAGAAATGAATGTATTCAGAAAAAGATTCTGGACTCCAAGATGGCGTCTGTTCACTTGGGTGTTAATGTGCTGAATTTTGCTTCTGGGTTTGCTTTCATCTTGTGAAATTTCGGAGTGCTTCCTCCGCTGGCCTCGTTCATATGTCCCCGCAGTGCCACGTTGTGTGAGACGTTGCGATGACACTCTGAAAATATAGCTCATATTTCTGGAGGTTTTTGCGAATAGGAAACCTTCACGAATTGAAAAATTATGAAAGAAAAAGTAAACCTGACTTTGTGTGTCATTGAAGGCGTTCAGCCGAGAGTTTTACAAACGTCTCTCTTGTAACTGTGACCCACAGAGAAAATGCTATTTGGGGCTACCGGGGAATGCAGGGAGTGCAATACTACGGGTGACCACCGGGACAAATTGTGGACGAGGCTGAGTGGCGGCGTCGTACCCAGGTCTCTTCATACATCCATGTTCAACGCCTGCTGAATCATCGCACCCTGCTGTACATCCCAAAAGGGAGGCTACTTAGCATTAGGTGTACCACTTTCGTGGGTCTAGCTGTGATGACAGAAAAAAAATAAAATAAAACTCAGACTTCAGCACTCTATTTGTTACTTCACGATCTGAATCTGGACAAAGAGTGGAGTCATGCAAGTACTTGGCCAAAAACGCTTACAACATACGTCTGCCCAGCTGATAAACTACTAGTGTTTATATTGGAAGATTATACACTGTATTGCACCTATGAAATGACAAAATCGTCCATCAGAACCAAAAACTGGAGAACACTTTCTAGCGGAACATCACTAGAAGAAAAAAAAAAAAAAAGCCTCTTTTTTTTCTTCTCTTTTTTTAAGTACTCAACAAATGAGTCAAAACAAACACCAAAGTTGTGCTGGACATGCAGATTTAAAAAAAAATTTTTTTTAGAGGAAATAGATGCAACATGGCACTTACGATTCACCGTATGTAACCTCAGGCCTTTCTAACTTTTCAGAAGAAACTATGTTTTGTTTTTTTGTCTGTGCAGTGGAGGATGACTTACTGGTACAGGCAGAGTCAGGGGGGTCGCTGTCAGCACGGTAGAAACCATTCTGGCAGGGACAAATATTAGCTCCTCGCGCACTGGTGCGACTGTTGGACGGGCAGGGAGCGCAGGATCCCTCTCCGTATTTGGATTTGAAGGTCCCTGGGATGCAAGCTGGATGAGTGGGAGAGAAAATACAAAAGAACAATGAGAGTAAAAAACAAAAAACACGCTGCGCTGTCACTTATCTGAAAGACCAGCGGCTGTCACATCTGTCAACGAACAAAAACGGTACCTGTGAAGAGCCTGCAAAAAGCTCAATATTTATGGAGAAAGTGCTGATATGTACGTGAGAAATGATGAACGCTTAAGCATAAGGGCTTATCTATACATTCAAATCTGCTTTTTCATTTTCATTCCCTCGACTGGGTGACATTAATCTCCCTAAAAAGAGAGTCGGGATGACAGCAAAGTTTCATGTTGAAGAGGAGGAAAAGGAGGATAAAGATGAAGACCGACTGCCAACAGGAGATTGCTGTTGTCAGACAAACAGGGATGGAGAATGCTTCGGAGAAAAGGGATACACCCTAAACCCATCAATCAGTGTCTGCTCGGTCCTCAGTTCTCCAAACCACACCGCTGAATACAAACAAGGCCTCCGCATGCACGCAGAAGAGCTCCATAATAAGCCAATAAATCAATTCAAATGAAGGGACATCAGACTCGACGTAAATTAGCAGAGCAGAGTTATTAGAAAAGTATACAAAGTACGGTAATCTCAGACGATGTGTCCAAGCGATTAATTTGAATTCCAGAGTGTCACGCTGAGGGTTGACTGATAGCGAGTCTTACGGATAAACCAGCATAAGCCCAGACTAAAGGAGGATTCAGATAAAGGGGATTAGCAGCAAAAGGTCTGGATACATCAGCCTCCAGAGTCCCACGTTTTACTCTTTGCCACATTCCTAACCGGTGGTGTAAAAGTGGGGTCTCTGGCAAACATCTGTTCTGTCAGCGTGAGGGCTCATAAAATCCCAGCCGGCGAGAGAGTGTCATTAACTAGTTAGGCTAAGTGGTGTTTCAGTTTGAACTCGAGTTCCTCCCGTAATTCCCAACAATGGCACTTTTAGGAAAATCAGCACAGCTAATAGCCTCGCAGTAGCGTTGCGCAATAAAAAGCCCAAGAAGATGAAAATGTACTTTTTTTTCCTTTTCTTTCACAGTTTGTAGAGACCTTTAGGCTCTGATCTGATTCATTTCTCTTCTGTTACACACTGCATTATCGTTTCCTTTTATTTGTTTGTTTTCCTTGCTTCCGTTGGAGAGCGTGCTGAATCACCCCCACTGTCCTGCGTCAATCCATTAACCTCTTCGGAGGGCACAATAATCTTCCTGTTTTTGAAACACTAACGTTTCCCTCTCCCTCTCCACCTTCCTCTATTGTCCCTTCCTCTTGTCTCCTCTTCTTCCTCGCCTTCTCTCCACCTCATGCGGCGCTTGACTGCGAGCGAACGGCAAGACGGAGGTAAGAAATTAAATGTCTGAGTGATTAATGTTTGCGTGGCAGTGTTGGCTCACGTTGGTCTGAATGGTGTTAATGAGCGTGGCCGCCTGTAGATTAACTAACGGGAGGCCGCGGAGGAAATTACACTTCCTCATCGCAACCGCTGGCTGAAGCCCATCAGAGCTTTTTATCAGCCATTGGCGGCAAGCTTTTAACCTTGAGCAGCCAAATGGCAACGAATGAGCTCTCCAGCGCATGTTGGACACTATTTCTCACACCCAGGTGAGAGGAGGCTTTGCTTCTCCGTCTTTGACTTCCTGCAAGCCTCCCTCCCTTTTTCCTATTCTTCTCCTTGTAGCTGCCGTTTCGGTCCAATCTTTGCCAGTTCACGCCTTTTAACTCGCGCTATCTCTCCTCTCTAATATCTCTCTTCTCTGGACTTCGTTTTTCCCCTTCTATTATCTGCATTTTCCTTGCGCCAATCTATTGGCTCTGTGTTTTGTGCTTTTCCGCTATCTTTCTCTCCCTCCTGTCCTGCTCGCACAATATTTGTATGCGGCTCCTCTCTGCAACACCTCATTAATTCATACTCTCCTCCACCCTCCTTCACCCCCTTTCAGGAGCCACACAATAAATGCAGAGAAGAGGGCACAGACGGAGGTGACTTGCACGGAGCATATAAAGGAGCTTTGGTTAAATAAAAACTAAATGTCTGTTAAATACACGTACACTGGCACTGAGTGCTGTCTGCGGACGGTTCAAAGCCGGCGACGCAGGTGCACGAGCCCACGGGAACCATCCACTCGCCGTCCCCGTTGCAGTACAGTTTCAGAGGGACGGACACCTCCATGGCGTTGGTCACGCAGGCCCCCGGAGCGATGACTAAGGAAGTGGCCTCCGCCCCCGTGGCAGTCTCAGGGAAGACGGCAAAGTTGGCGATGGTGGTGGAGCACTTCTTGAAGAAAACCCTGACTGAGATGAGCGACATGCAGGCTCCCAGGTCCTGGAAGGCCAGGTAGAAGCCGGCCTTGGAGAGCGGGCCGAAGCTGCGCACTTTGGTGTTGATCCTGCCCGCCTCCAGCAGAGAGAAACTCTCATCCGGGGCGATAGTATCCACCTTCACGTAGGGGTTCTCTCGCCACAGAGGGTTGGTGTCCGTCGCCGTGTCCCCGTCGGACTCGTAGTAAAACAGATTGAAGGTCTCTTTGCAGGAGCCGGGGATGTTGGGGATGCTGGCGCAGTCGCGCACCGAGAACTTGAGCTCCACGTAGACGCGCAGCACGCCCTTGCGGGGGATGAAGTCCGTCCTCAGCCAGTTGTTCTGGTTGGGCTGTCGGACGTTGCACACCTGGTACGTTCGGATCGGGCTCATGGAGTCGTCGTAGCCGCTGACCTCCTCCCACTGTGGAGAACAACAGGGACACACCGTGATGAGGGGGAGCGGTGACAACACTAATGAGTGAGTGTGAGCGCTGTGGACGACTAATGAAGACGATGCAGAGGGGAGCGGAATAACATTAAGAATAGAATGAGACAAATTCTCATTGATTATCTAATGTTTCCCCCTGATGTAAAAACAGTTCTATTCCTCATTCGGCAACAACTGAGCCGCAGCAGATACTCATTAATTTGATATGCTGTTAATTAATATTAACCAATGTTAAATGCAATGCATCCTAATTCAAACTGTTCGAGCACAGAGGACGTTCAAAAACACTGACGCAACGTCTGCTACGAACAGATTATAAAAACACAACGCACACACGCTCACACACACACACACTCCCCACAGTGTGTTGTGTACATGTGGCCTGTGAGGAATAATTTGCAGCTTCTAATTGCATGAATCATTCAGAAAAATCCCAATCATTATGGACTATTAATAGAAGACGTTTTCCCATTAAAACACATTTCACGCATTATGCCTGTTTGGCTAGTTCTGATGCCGATCGCGTGCCGGAGGTTTGAGGGAAACGGGGAGCTGTTTTGCAGCCGAGGCCGTCACAAAAACGGGCCGGTTATTATTTATCACGGGGCCTATATCAAAAATCTATCTTCAGTAGCTGTTAAACAAACTGCAGACACACCCAGATGGAAGCTATATCTGCGTCTATATCTGTTGCCGTGCGATCGAAAGCGCCTCAGGAGCCAATCTGGTTTCAATAACATATAAATTTGTGATCTGTGGAAGAGAACAACAAATGGTACATTTTAAATGGAAACATTCCCCCTATATCTATAATGCAAAGAGTGAGTTATTTATTAAAATGGCCATCTAAGATGGCCATCTAAGTGCAGTGTGATTGCACCACGGAGGCACTCCTGAGCACTTCAAGTAGACGACACTATATATCCTCTCGTGCCTACACATACAGCATGAATGCAGATATTTGCATCTGCCGTGGTTTACAAACCTGTCGGACTCTGGAAATAGAGATTGAAGAGCTAACATGGCACGGGCATGACTGTTTTTGTGTGTATTTAAAAAAAACGTGCAGCTTTAGATGTTGTTAACAATGGTGTTTGTAAATGGTAACTAACATTAGAAGCTATGATGAGTAGCTTCAGCGGTCAATAAATTAAGTCCATTAGGAAATAACCTTGTGAGAAGTCAATCGTTTTTTTGTTGTTTTTTTTCCCCCTAATTCCCCCGTTGGACCGAATGCTTCGTTTCCATAACAAATGAGCATCCCAGAAATTGATTATTTCAACCGGAGGAAAATAATGCATAACTCATCTCACGTCTCGGAGCTCCTGCGCAATTTATTCCCAAACGATGAGCCCAAGAGTCAGCATTAGGTGTCGTAAATCACCAGCAACACGTTGATGCACTACCTGACAAATATGATAATTGCCGGCCCCTGAACGTATGGGCTTGTCAGGCTTGCGAAGAGAGACAGAGGAGGTGGAGGAGGAAAGGGGGGGGGGGGGGGCTCGCCAATCGTGACATATGACTTCATGGATGCTAGGACATTCAGAAGCCGACCCTCGTAGAGGAAAAAGGAAGGAGCCCGGGCTGCCGAAGATCGTTTCCATGGAAACCCACCATTTCCATTGACTGACTTTGCGCTCACGTAGCGAAGACAAATTACACTGGCCGGGTGTGGGGGAGGTCTGTCAGGCTGTTAGCCCTGGGGTCAAATTCATGTTGTTTTATTTTCTCACAGTTCCTATAGGGGGTATGAACTGAAAACTTTAATTTCTGCCTGTAATGTGCTCCTGGGTCCATATTATAAAAGACACAGACACATGCTTTCAATTATCCAGCTCTCTATCCTGGGGAGAGAAGCAAGGTAAAGCCTGCCTAATAGTCCTCGCACTCCGTGGGGATTTTTGCTTCATGTTTCTGCGGGTTTGCTCATTTGTATGTTTAAAGCCCAATTTGCACCGATTCCACGCACTTTGTCAAGCTTGTCTTACGTGGTCGAACTACAGAAATCTTTGATTCCATCCACACAATGTCACACTTTGTGGCTCTCATTTGCTTTATAGTATCCAAGAAAGCAAACATCCACTGCAAAAACAAAGATATAAAACAGTAGGAGGTGGGTTGTTCAAGGCAGACTGGGCTCTATTAACAAGCAAATGGAACAAATGCTGTTAAAGAGAGAGAGAGAGAAAAAAAAAACAGAAAAACAAACTAAACACATGCACAAACTAACTCACCCCACTCTCTGGGAATGTGGTCCACGCCAACTCTGTGGTAGCCCACCGACTGTCCATAAGGGTTTCTGAAAAATTAAGAGTAGGAGGAAGGTTCACTAACTGGAATTAAATGGTGTGAGGAAGAAAAAAAACACAAGTTGTTGCAGAGCACACACACACACACACACACACACGCACACACACACACACACACACACACACACACACACACACACACACACACACACACACACACACACACACACACACACACACACACACAGAGTTCCCTGTGCAGGTAAAACTTAACTCTCCCTCTGTTTCATAACCTCCGCCCACATGCACTCAAGTTTTTAAAAAGCCCTGACAATCATGGCGTGTCTGTGATGCCGCCTAATTAAGGCTTTCTCTTTCTGTGTGTTTGGCACTCTAAAATGCACTTCTTTCAAGATTCATTTGTGCGGCTAATAACAAAGCATGCACCGAGATGCCTTCACAGGGAGATGTTCCATTAACTAGCACTGGTTCAGAAGGGTCAGATAGGCAGGGAGGAACTTCATATATTACATTTTGAGGAGGGGGTTCACTTTCAACTGAGGTCTGTCAAATCTGAGTTAACGCGAGTCCCGGGCAGATGTTTTCTTCACCCGGCTGTCTACGACTTCACGAGGAGGTGAGAGCCGGTCAGACAATCAGAAGATAAACAGCAGGATCACAGAGCACTGTTGTCAGGCTTGTCAATCACACGTCACCTGAGTGGTGGTCCGGCAAGATAATCACACTTCGGAGGAACTAACCCCCCCCTCCCTCAGGCTCTCTGTATACAGCTGCAGACGCGCTGGCTCCTATTGTTCTGTTGTTGTTGGCACATAATTACTGAAATAATTACACTTTCTTCGTGGAGACTCAATGACACGACGCCTGCTGTGCACCATTTGCTCACAAGTTGTTGATAACGGTGCTAAAGGAGGGTGTGAGAGGCTAAAACAAATAGCGTGTCCTGTGTGGAACAACAGTACCACTCTTTCCAAGAAACATGACTTTGTTCTGGCGGCGGACCGAAGACAGTGCAGTTACAGCACAGAGTGTCCTCGGCTTTTGTGTGTCAATAATAAGAGATGTTTGATTTAGTGAATAGATCAGTCGTCCATCTGTAGCTGCTGAGCCTGGAGGTATGACGAATGTTTACAGTGTGTGCTGTGTGTTCATTAGAGAAACCACAATGGCTTTTCTTCTTTTTTTACCGGGAGCGAGATAAGGACATCTAACAGGACAGATAACTAGATTACAGGACCAGATTACTTTTCTGTGTTGTTCAACACTGCCCCATGAAGAGCCAAGACTACAAGCGATTTCATTCTAACTAAAGGCCCCAAAACGTTACAGATAAAAGAAGTAAATTGACTTTATCTCTCCTCATGTGGTCGTGGTCACAGCGCAGTTACACACAACACCAAAAGCAAGTAATCAGATGAGCTACTTCTTAGTTTGTAAGTAAGATATGATGTCTGTGTGTAAATGAAACAGGAGCTGATAACTGGTATTTGATGTGATAACCTTATGAAATGCAGTGAGGCTGTTTTATTCCCTTTCAAAATCATGGCAAGTTTAGCAGATCATGATCCACTTTGGTTAAAAGCTGAGACAAAAAAATAAAATACTTTAATAATTGGGAAAATAAGAGGCTTCAAACGGCAGCTGGTTATCTTAGCATAACGCTGGAAACACTGTGAAAGAGCTGAAACTCAGCTGAAGCTAAAGAATGATTTATGATAATTTGATGCAGCATGTTTCCGGTATTCCTGTTTCTTGTTATTATAAACTGATCTAGTCAGTATGACATCACGTGATTGATTAATTCTTGATGGATCATCGTTAATCGTTTGGTCATGCAGCAACATGCAGACATTTGCTTCATTTGTTTCTGAGGACGAGCAGATCTGAAAAGCTTTTTGTCTATGAAAATGGGTATTCCAGCTAATTTGGTGGCTACATATTAATGTGTGATGTAACAGTGAATTAACCATCATTAAATGATGATCCATTGAGCGTTCACTAATCACAGGACCTCACAGTGACTTGATCATTTTTTAATGGAGAGCTGGAGGAATCTTACATTAGTTAAGCATTTGATTTGTACTTTACCAGAAATCTTTAATGTCAAGATAAAAGTAATTTAAAGGTCCCATATTGTATAAATAAAATATCTGTGTTTTTCATTAAAAAGCAGGTTTACGTGAGAAAGTTTCAGAACATTCCTTTCACAAAGAAATGCGTGAAGCCAGTTGTCAGCAAATGTCATTTGGATTTCCTCGAGTTGGTGATGTCCCAAACTCATGCTGATGTTATATGTCGGCCTTCAGCACGGCCCGCTGTCCAACCTTTTATTTGGAGAACAAAAAAACACAGGGCAGTCGTTTTGTTGCGGAGAAAGCCAACTTTAAGACAAAGAAAAGCTGTGGTTGTTCTGAGCGTACGTCATGCAGGATAAAAATCAGCCAATCAGAAGAGAGAAATCGCTGCTCCTCAAAGACACAGTCAGAAGAAAGCTTAAGAGAGTCGATTTGAAACTACACTGAGATGGCTTTTGGTTCTTAAAACCACAAAAAATGATTTCAAAAAAGATAACAAGACTGCAAATAAAACACTGCGAACGTGTAAAATATGGGACCTTGCTAAGAAGTAAAAAGTGGGCTGATATATGTATGTAATTAAAAGATGAGTTGTACTGCAAAAAGTACAAATTTAAAAGGGAATAAATGGCTCAAGTGCTTCCATTTTTGTCAACAATGGAAATCCCATTTGCCTTAGCATGATATTCAATAAGTAATATTCATGCACAAAGCAAATCTATATTTGCATTTAGAGATTTAAATACCAAAGCTTGTCCCGTTAATTATTTTTAAAAGCATTCTCATTCTTCCGCACTTGTGTGAGGGAGGGCGTGAGAGACAGCGGTTAATAACCCGTGCCCGAATGCACGTTTGTGAACAAGGTTGTTTTACTGATTAGCACGACTTGAGCCAGAGAGGAGGAACTAATCAGCGAAATCAGCGGCTGTTGTCTCTGCTTGGCCACACTCGGCCCCTCAGCAGCGCACGGCTGAGTGAGTCCTCCATGCTGTTGATCCATGGATCCAGCGCGCGTCCCTGGAGTGTCTGATCCGATGGGTCGCCTCCCCCCTCTTTCTCTCCCGGTACCGGGAGGCAACAAAGGCAGAATCTCTGCGCCTCAGCTACCCACAGGTCTGAGCTGCTGCTTCGTTTTTTTTTTTTTTTTTCCAGGCACAATGCACATGCAGGGCGGGGGGGGGGGGCAGCAGGGTGTACCATCCTGCATCTGTAAAAGCCGGGTTCAAGCACCCGTGTAAGCAGGACTGCACCCTGCTGAGGCAACATACTGCAGCCCCAGCAGCTGTAGAGGACAACCTTTGACCTCCCGGAGGAGCAGGAGAGAGAGAGAGAGACTTTATGTACAAAGATTTTGAAAGAATCATCAGATCTTTCTCAAAAACACTATTATTAGCCAGCAGAGG
This sequence comes from Brachyistius frenatus, assembly GCF_029030835.1. Classification (NCBI taxonomy): domain Eukaryota; kingdom Metazoa; phylum Chordata; class Actinopteri; family Embiotocidae; genus Brachyistius; species Brachyistius frenatus. Next base: position 127,419 of record NW_027210709.1, on the reverse strand, counting down.
AGAGGAGAAGGCTGCATATCCTGAAGCTTAACATCTGAGTCCGGGCTCGTGTGCTGCTCTGAAACACTCAATCTGCAGCATGGAAAAGGTTTTCGTTCGCAATCAACTCTCCTCAGCAAAGTGCGTTATCGTCAACTCACTAACTCCCAGAAAGCGGTTAAAAGGTTGAAAAAGATCCCATTTGTTCCACACTTCTTCCCCCTCCCTGTTAAATTTACAATACCTCCGAGATCGCCCGGCTGCTATAACTCAAATCCAGAAATCTCCCCGTTCTCCCATAAAACTACAGCGGCGGTGGAGTCATTCTGCCCCCGGGGTAAGAAAACAATGCTGCAGTGGGAACTTCAGAGCATCACCACCCGTGGCATTTACCATTTTTTTTTTTTTTTTTTTCCTGATCGCCTGCTGGAGCCAGAATGCCACACAACTCTGCATTCTGAGTGAGCTTTGGGAGCTCACGAATGCTAATGTTTTATTCACTTTGTGAAGAGCGGGTGCACCATGAAAGGGAGGCCTCTCCTTGTACTACGCTGACACTCAGTGCCAACAAACAAACATATGAAATATTAACAGCCAAAACAACATCATCACCATCATCATCATCAGTGGTCACAGCTGGATGATTAAATGTGTGGCTATAAATAGGGGTTAAAAAAAGAAATGGTCTTTCAATGCAAGGCTTCATTCGTATTTGAGAGCATGTTTCTCCCTACAGAGTCACAGTGGTGACACTTGAGTGTGACGCTCAGTTGGCCTTTTGATGAGCAGTTTTTTGACAGGTCAAGTTTGCCTAATTCAATTTCTCTTCAGGCCTGCTTGCATGTGCTTTTTTACAGGTCAACAAATAATGATTCCTGTTGATTTTCTGACGTATCGGCTCTGTATCGACGTGAAAGTCCTCCAAAAATACGCGTCTACGTCCTGCGGATTGTTTTGTAAAATGCTTTGTGAGTGCTCATCCATCTCGTTTATGAGCTTTTAAAATACGAGTACAGTAAAGGCTTGACTGTAAATGAGAGTATTACAACATAAAAACGTCACAGTTGCTGAAGCTTTTACTGCAGCCTGTTGGTGTTGAACTGGAGATAAGTCATTCCTGTAGCTTCCGTAAATACACTTCAAAGTTGCATTCCAGCTCGCATCGTCCATGCGCAAACACTTGCCAATCGGAGGAAGGGAAAAAAAACAAAAAAACAAAAATCCCAGATTCAAGCCATGTGTTGAAATCCACAGAGTAAACAGCTAAAAAAGCAATGTGTAACCTGCTGGAAAAGGCTTCATTTAAACCCATCCGACGATCTGCCCTTCATGTTTATCCCCAGAGGACAAACATTAGTTAACCCCTGAGCTTTGAGTAACAGTTAGTGGCCGGGTTGGGGAAGCGGGGATGATCATCTCGGCGTGAGCGAGCCCACTGGGACTTGGGAGTGCCGCTGCCGCTGCATTGATTTACTTGCTGACACCAGAATTGATGAGGGATCAGGCTGGCCACGGTCCAGGAGAGGCAGATTGGACGGGGAAGGGAAAAGCAGAGAAATGTGGCTACAGCTCAGAGAGGAGCCGGTGGGCAGGATGGAGGGAAGGAGGAGGAGGAAGATGAGGCGGGGGGGGGTCAACGGTGGGCGAGGGTGGCCCTTCTCCCTGGAGCAACACTCCCTCGACGACGGAGAGAGTTTCTGCAGCATACTTGTTAAGCTATTGACCTTTAATTCGCACTTGTCATCTAATATGTTTCACATGTGTGTCCCCGCGGGGCGTCGGGGACCCGAGATTGATCTGCTCTGGTGTGTTTGAGCATCCCCGCCACTGACTGGTGGCTGAACCCACCGGCGTGGTTAAAAACCTTTGACATGCATCACATGAGGAGTGAGTGTGTTTCTGTTTCTGTTTCTGTGACAGCAGAGAGGGACGACCCACCTCCCCCACACCCCACCCCACCTCTCTCCCTGCTGCCTCTGCCGGGTGAACCAAACCTCAGTGGTGTCTGCCGGGAGGGAAGGTGGGGCAGGTGGGCATCCTCAAGCAGATTGTGGGTGTGACAACAAGGACAATAGCAACAGGGCAGTCCTTCAGCCGCAACAGAAACACTTGGATGTCATCACACACACACACACACACACACACACACACACACACACACACACACACACACACACACACACAGAGAGGGACTGGGGCGTGTTGATTACATGTGTACATGGATTACAAGCAGAGAGCACATTGATACTCAGCACAAAAGCCTATTTAACAGAGACGTTATATTAGCAGCTTTAATTAAGGAAAACATGAATGGAGTCTTGCTTACAAGTCTAATTTCTCCTATGGAGACAGCATGCATTAGTGATCTGGTATTTAAACTGGCGGGATGGACTGACCCCAATATAATTCTAATTGTGAGGAAAAATACACACTGTGTTTTCCCTCCTGAATCTGCGTTTCCTTCGGGTTATTGTGTGGTTTTTTTCTGGGCAACAATAACGTGTTACATTTCCAAATTATGATGAAGCAGTCCATTGTTCATCGACGGGAGACAAAAGTAGTGATGAAAATATGAAACGACATACCTTCTACAGCCAGGACCACGGGGACAACGAGGCTGCACACCCACAGCAAGTAATCCATTGTCATAAAACGGGCTTCTGCAACATGAAGAAAGGTGTGCAGACTGGACCCCCTCGGATGGATGGAGACTCAAACGCAGAGCGCCGCAGCCGAGCTTTTTGTTCCTCTCCCGATTCTCATGTCTCCAGTTGTGATGAGGGCTCTCACCGCCCCGTTCAACCCAAATCCTCCAGATCAGAACCGAGCGCGTCTCTATTTTGCATTCAGTCAGGTCCGTTTTTATTCCTGCTGCCGAGTTGTGGCTGCGACGCTACCGGAGCGCTACACTGCGCCCTTTCTCACTCTCATTCTCTTTATCTGACTTTACCCACACCGAGCCTCCGTCCAGGGGCGCATCTCCGGGCTGCTTGCCCTGCGGGGTAGGAGGATGTAAACCCGGGTATGAAGTCGCGTCTGCCCGCAGAGGAAGCCAAGAAGTCCGCTCTGACCAACTCCGTGTAGCTGTTGCTCCTCTGCGAGAGATGTGCGTCGGAATGGCAACACTGGGACACTGAGACACAGAGGGGGCTGGGGGGGGGGGGGGGGGGGGGGGGGGGCTCAGGCGGCGTCAAGGGGCTGACTATTTACATTCAGCTTCCGGCCAAGGTTTTCAAAGTAAAAGCATGTTAGTAACAACTTTTTATTGCAACCCCTTTAAATTGACTTTATTTTTCACTATTTTTGTCACAGTACATTAGGCTAATGTTTCTGTTTGGTGTACTAACTAGCATTTGTTGAAGGAAATTGTGCTTTTCTATTTGTTGTCTAGATAAGTTTATTTTGTTCAAAGCCACCATATTACTGTATGAAATGAAAGAAAACCTTATATTGCTTATTTTAATATGAACAGAAAGGCCTTGCTTGTGTTTCTGTGGGAACCAAGGTCATTTTGCTGTGCAAACCTGTGAACTTTGTGATGAACACTATCTCTGAGTCCAGTTCCTCCTGTTTTGCAGACGTTTCTAGCAACAAAGAGAGTATCATTGAGAATTGAGAATAAACCGCTTTTCACTTTGAGTGAGGCAGACGGTTTCATTATTTTGTGTCTCTGTTTGGCTCCTACAAGCCTGATAGTTTTTAGTTTTTTAAAGTTATTGATGGCTGGCCAAAGGAAGAAAAGAAATCACGTCAACACTATTTTTTATTGTTTTATTTATTTATTTTTAACTCTTTACTTCCAGATAGCCCAGCATTTAAAACGTAGTATTTAAAGTGACCATTGAATGTCCTAACCATCTCACCAGTCACCATTCTTCTAATCCTGGCTATTGTTATACTCACGTTTTGCTATGCGGAATCAATAAAGTTGATCTTTCTTTTAACAGAAAATCTTAATTGGTACTCGGGTTTTATTTTATTATAAGTGACTATACTACTTTTATACTATTTCTACAGCTTATTTGACAATGTTTAAGTTGTAACTGCCATTCTTCTGACATTTTCATGATTGTTGTATGTTATTGGCAATGTAAATTAATACGTTTAGTTTAAATTTTGTCAAGTTGCCAGATTTTAAATTCCATTAAAATTATATAATATGTGGACACAATACATACAAGTTATATATTTTGTTTGATATTTTTTTTATTATTCATATTTTTTACATCTTGTATGAGCATTATTAAAAGGGCAAGTCACAGGTGAGTCACGCCAGGAATTTGAGTAGTCAACTAAAGATGACCTCATCCTAACCAGTGACGTCATAACAGTAGGCCTGACATCACTCACTGGGGGTGATGAGCTCTGTGCTGGCTTGCTCATCTCATTAATTCTAATTTCTAACCATCACTAACACACACACACACACACACAAATAATTTCAAGATTTTATTTTGAAATCAAAACATCCAAACTTCCGACTTTCTCCTGGATGTTTCCGTGTAGTTTGACGCAGCTGGCCGGGGGGTGGGGGGGGGGGAGGAGGAGGAGAAGGAGGAGGAAGCTGGTTGGTTTGGCAGCAGACTGAAGCTGCCACTAGCCCGCACTGTTTATCCATGCTGGCTGCAGGTAACACCGGCATGGACGCTCCGCTCACCACCGCTAAATGCCGATCAATTGTGGCATTAAATGGACTGTGGTCGCATCGGTGGAGAACGTCAATAGGAGCTTTGATAACAATGGATAGACAGCGCCTCCCGCGGGTTATTGAGTGGCCTTTGAGGCCGATAGCCTGCTGCATAATAACCATGTGGGATTTGAGTTACACTCGGAGGTTTAACAAAAGCAAATCCACAGATTTTACTTTGTCTCATCAGCTGGATCATGCTGATGGAGTAATGACAACAATAATGCATAATTGGATCCATTTTACAACAAATGTTGTAACCTTTATGTGGACTTACACCGCTGAGCAGCACAGACATGGTGATTGAGGCCCTGTGTGGGCTGAGTTGTTGTTTCCCTTGGAGGGGCTTATGAAAGAAGATACAGTTTACTACTCAGAGTGATCTCTTCAGAGGAAAAGCATGTGTCTTGACAGACTGCCCGCCCTCATTAGTTCACATCATACTTTGACCTTTTGCAGGCTCTGTCTTGCTTTCCCTCCATTTGTGTCCTTTTCCAGGAGACCCACCAGGTCTTTTGTCCCTTGACGGGCTCCAGCGGAGACTCTCTGTGTGTGTGTGTGTGTGTGTGTGTGTGTGTGTGTGTGTGTGTGTGTGTGTGTGTGTGTGTGTGTGTGTGTGTGTGTGTGTGTGTGTGTGTGTGTGCGCATGCGCGTGCGCTGGGTGGTGGTAGCTCTCAGCTTGGGGACAAGGCTCCCCTTCACACCGCTAATTCATCCGTCTGTGGTCCTGGGCTCCCACTGCTTCGCCCCCCTCTCCTTTTCTGCTGCACCCACAGGAACTCCCACATAAGAAGCCCACCCCCCTTCCTCCTCCTCAAAATCCCTCAGTGCCACAAACTTAAGACCCACCCTCCCTCCCAAATCTTCTCCCACCCACCCACCCGCTACTTCTAAGCAGAACCCCCATCACCTCCACCCCCAAAGTTTCTTTTGTCCCCCAGGCTTTGTGTACTAATTAACTACAGTTCAGTTCCCAGCAGGCTTGGGTCAATCCACTATTGAAACCAGTGATGGACACCTCTTTTTAACCAGTTACATCCAAACTGAAACAACAAGACAGTGTCGCTCACGGCAGCATGAGTACAGACATGAACGGGTGATGTAAATAATGACATGTAACAGTGCAGGATTCAGTTGCTGCTGCTGTGTAGCTCTTTTTTGTTGTTTGTCTGTTTTAATATCCCTCATTCACTGCAGATTACTTGTTTGTGTGTGTTTTCTAAGAAGCTCCTGAGAGACTGCGAGTGTTTTGGACAAAATTTACAAATCTACTTTTTAAATTCAGCTTTGCAACAGTCCTTGAATTCCCCCGGTATTTTAAAGTACACAGTGCAGGGAGGAAATACAACCTATTAATGGGTAAGAAAAAAAAACAATCCAAAATATGATTGCCATTCTTCCTCTTATTTTGAAAGATCCTTAGGAGCCTACATTTGACTGATGGGGATTATGAAGTGTGCTAAACCTATTTGCTTTTATTCTGCAGTGAAAATAGGGTCTCATTGCATCTGTTTAACTTGAAAAGGGACCGTGCAGTCATCCATAGTTCATCTGTGTTGTATCTTCAGGTGTTGCCTCGGCGACACCTTTTTTAACCCCCTCTGGCATGATGGACTGCCAGTCAAATCCCAAGCTTTACAGTCGCCGGCTGGACGGGGGATTGTGTGTGCTTCAGTTGTTGCCCTGACAGGTGGAATAAAGAATTGCTTGCTCTGGAGAGTCTTCCTTTCCTGCTGCAGATGAGAAATCAGTTCTCAGTTCTCAGGCTTAGGGGGGAAAAAAAAAAATACATATTTTACCGAGCGTAGAGTGAAGACATGAAGAGCCAAGGACGAGGTGGAGGGAATGAAAACTAGCTCTGTGGGACAGCGGCGTTAGGCTGACAAGAAGGGATGACAGAACATCTCCTCAAAGCCGGACTGTTTCCTGCAAACTACTTGTGAATTATGGAGTCTGTCCAGTCCAGCTCTCTGTGTGTAAAATAACCGTGCATGTGCACACAGAGCTTTGTGTGCATGTGCTTGTGGATTTATGTCAAAAACATGCAGCCATTTTTCTATTAAACGTACATGAATGCAGCAAGTTCTCTACTTTTGTTCCAAGCTTTATGTATGTTACATGTTTCCTTTGTAGCAGCGCCTGAAAACATCTAGCATGAGAATAAAAGCAAGAATCTATATTCATACTCAAGATGCATAATTTACAATGATATCAAACAGTGAGGAAAAGCTGGTTTACAGTATGGAGACAATCTCTGAAATCTTTCCAATAAATTCTCTTTCAATCCATAAAAGAATAAGCAATAAATTCTGCTTGAATCAACTTCCCTTTAAATCTACAGTAAGAAAATTGAAGCTGAACAATTGAATGGATGATATAATTTATCAGCATCATTTAGCTGTTATGGAGCCTTTGATCATATCACAGTCTTCATCGACACACTGAGTTTGTAAAGTCATGGAAGTGCAGTCAGATTTCCATTTTTTTTTTCCCTTTAAGGATTTCTCATCTTCCTAATGGAGTTCCTGTGATATAATCAGAAGCTCCAGAACAGCAACTAAATGGACCTTGTGATGAGAATGTTTTATAACAAGCTAAGAGCTGCTGAACATTAAAACTTTATGATTGCAGCGAATTGATTAAACATGACCTTCATCCTGAACAGTTGTTTTTAAGAAGCGTGAAGTCTGTATTTTAATGGTCTGACATTTTAGCATGTTTGCCACGTTTGTGCTAACATGCTGACATACAGAGGCTTTAGCTGATAAATGAAATAACGACTGCATGTAAAAGAATTTGCTTTCTTACTGGAGTGAGATGATGAAACTGATCACACTCTCATATTCTACGAGAAGCATGAAAGGCCCTCTCTGGCCCCGTTGCTTGGTTTGTCCGTTCTCGGCCACCGTAGAAACATAGAAACATGGTAGTGCAATCATTCACTGTATATAAAAGAGGACGTAGCTTCTGGGTCTGAAAAACGAGTCCGATGCAGAAGAGCCATAAACTGCAATACCACTGAGGCCCACTAGGGGTTGGCTCCAAACAATCTCTGGCTCCATAGACACCCATTCAACTTCTGTCATAAAATACAAAGTCAATTAATTTTCTCCACACGTTATTTGGGGTTTGTTAGTTAATGTCACTCTTTTTTATTAGTTTTCTGGAGGTCCATATTTAAAAAAAAAAAAATCCTATTTTTAATTAGAAATTAGGCAAAAGATGTATTTGTGGGCGCATCTGTTTGATTGACAGGCCTGTGGTGCAGTGAGGTTTCCACTATTGGTGGGCGGGGTGTAGCGTCCTCGGGTTTCCAATCAGATCAAGTCAGCTCCTTCGCCCCCACCCCATCCAAATATTCTCATTTATGGCTCCAAAACGGCTTCGAACTAGCAAGATGGCGAAGGACAAAATCCAAACTCAAGGCTTCATAACTGACAGTTCACAAATCAACGGGTGACGTCACGGGTGGTTGCTGCTTGGGTGTAGCCCGGCGGCCTGACCTGAAGGGAGAGTAATTGGATTTAAAATAGTGACAGATGTGTATCACATGATCCACAACTGAAAAATAAGATTGACAAAACTGTACGAAGGTATGTGTGTAATTTTGGGCACTAACTAATGCTTGTTCCACACACAAATACCAAGCAATGAAATGCTCTGCAAATGCACACATAACGAACTGAATAAATATTCATATTTTACGTTCAGATTTTAACCTCAGATTCACAGATGTGATCATCTTAACTTTTGAAAAGCTTCATGAGTCTAAAAATAATTGTGACGTTGTTTTTGTTTAATATCGCCTGACTCGCACAGATCACGATACACTTGCGTGCTGAGTTTTAGGACTGTTTTCACGTCTCCAGCTCCCCACAGATCCACAAATATGCTGCTTCTAAGTACTGCTGGAAAATTGGGACATGTTGGCATTTGGTGAATTGATGTGTAATTTTAAATTGGGGAAGATGTTTTTCTAAGTAGACAGAACAGCTCGTCACGCCTCGATTTGAACAAATACATTTTCCAACTATTGAAAATCGAATTCAATTTTTTTTTTTTTTTTTTTCAGATCACGTAACAGACATTTTGAGTCTAATTTGTCTCCATAGACCTGTAGAGTAGAAGGGCTCATTGTAAGATAACGAAAGCACAACGACGTTTCAGGTGATTATGAATACATAATTAGAAATAGCACATGGAATTTCTGGCTATAGAGCCCGCTAATTCCTACACACTGGTCCTTTAATATGACAAAGGGGAACATATATATGCTCCCCAAAGATACAAGTAAACACACAAAAGTCATACTTTTTTTTTTTTTTTTTTCTTCCCCAGCACCATCTTTTAGGGTTGCTGGAGTGAGAAAAGCAGAACATGATCTGTCAACAAACACTGGGAGCCAAAGTTAATGTGGGACGACACCGACAGATAATGAGGGGAAAACAATCAGGAGAAGACACCTCACACAATCCTGCATATTTTGTCATTGTCTGTTTGAGCTCCTAGAGCCGTCAAGATCACCGCTGAAACGAGACATGAAACAAGTGCAGGAGGGGTATTTGGCTTCGTTGATTGGAGAAGGAATGGGACGTGGTTCTGTTCGGGCGGGGAGCAGCTGGCTGTGAAGAGCGCGGCCACTGCCGGGCTTTTCACGAGCTGCTGTCAGCGTGTTGCTCTGCGCGCCGCCGCTTGATAATGAATCGGTGTATGTTTGGGGAGTCGCGGTTTGCGTCAGAAACTTCGAGTCAGCTCGAGAAGCTGTCACCGCCAGCCGGAGCTCCGGGTTGAGGGTTGTGGAGCTCCATCAAACACCGACTGCACTCCCGAACCCGCCCAAAACTGTCAGATTTCAGATGGAGATTTTTTTATTTTTTTTTTAGAATCGCAGGTTAATCTAGGACCCAAATGCTCGTGAGATAGCGAGTGCTCATCTGTGGAGTGAGGCAATACACAGCAAAAACTAATTAGGAACAATTTCATTTTAGTGGGCACAGACAGTTTTTCAGCACAAGTCTTTTTCCTACAGAATTATTCACAGGAGGCGTTATTGATGATTCGCCACATTCGGCAATTTTCCCACCATTCTCCTCCTCCATTATTCATCCACCTCTACTTTTTAATCTCCTGTGAGCTGACTCAGAACTCTACTTCCATTTGCAGACTGCTCCTCCTCTATGCTCATGTCTGTAGCATTGATTAAATGGACCCCAGTGGGCAGGGGGGGATTACATTGGGGTCTATTTGAAATGGCATTTCTACAGTGTTTTTCCATTACTGAGCATACTATTGGAATTTAGATAAACTGGTTCTGGGTAGGCTTTGTTGATTCCTGAGTTTATTCGCCTGGTTCACATGGGGTCCATTTGCTGTAATTTAACAATTACTGGCTCTGGCATGTTTGCTAATTTTCTGTATTCACATCTCTCACCAGCCTAGAGCGCAGCCAACTGGGCTCCCACAGGAAGGCAGAGGAGAGGACGGGGGAATAGTGGAGGCAGAAAATGAATACAGACAACTGTTTTTCATCGGCTGAGATGGAGCAAGGACATGATCAAACAGGACTGAGACAAATTAGATAACAGGGTGAAGACTGAAAGACAGCTGTTTCCGCTGCTGTTTCCACTGCTGCTTTGTCTTGTAAACATGTGTGGTTTTAACTATGAGCTTGTTTGTTAATGAATGCTTGCCACCTTATAGCTTCAAATTCATTTTCACTCTGTGCAGCTGGTCAGACTGAAGGTCCCAGTGAGAGCTTGTGGTCATTAAATTTTGTCAGTTTACTCACTAACATGCAAATGGGGGAATGCAAACTCTTCCATCATGTAATCAACTCTCAGGTCATTCTTGCGTCTGAGTGTCATGCATACAGATGTTGAGAAATGTGACATCCGGAGCTTTTTCCACATTATTAAGACTCGGTAATGTTCTGCATCTAGAAAAACCCGAGGGCTTTTGGCCTCTTTATCATGTATGATTTTCCTTGACAAGTGTCCAGGTAAGTGGTACCTGTGACACTATCCAGCAGCTTCTCCACTACCCCCTGCAGGTGGAGTAATTGCTGTCAGACAGTTTTCCTTCTTACACTTCTCATTTGGAGTAAAAACTGTCTGATGTGTCCCAGCCCGGTTTGCCAGTCATTGCAGTAAAAGATCCACACTTTAACACGGCGTTTCCTCACCCTGCAAGAGCTGCGAGATGAATTTAGTCAGGCAGCAGCAGCATCCTCAGGTTCTGCTCAAGCACAAAAATCATCAGACAGGCTGACCTGGTTGCCAGTGCAACCCAAGGCTACATTCAACCACTACAAGTTGCCGTGTGCCTTTTTTTTTTTTTGTCAGGACCCCCAAAATATGATATATTTTAAGGTTTCCGTCTTCACGCCTATGTTTTTGAGTTGGTAGTTATTCAGAAAAAACACTAAAGCAGCAATATGACAGTGTAAAAGTCTTGAAAGACAATGACACTACAGATAGTACTTCAATTTGTGGAACTATATGGAAAATTTCTGCGTCAATGTTAATTTGTCAGCCTTCAACTCTACTGTTTTGGTTCAATCTCAACGCTTTGGTGTTGTTTGCAGTCACGGCGTGCAGCTGCATTCAGTGAAACCACTCTGAAGTCCTACTGTACACAACCTGCGGGACACCTAACAGCAGGCAGGCATAGTTTGAGACTAACAGGTGAACATGGGTCCTCCAAGGAGTCTGATATTCCTCCTTAAGATTTGGCAGAGACCAAAAATAGAGCTAAAAGCCGTTTACATTCATCAGGTGGACATATATAATGTATATATAAATGGACTTCAGGTCCTAAAAGAGACACTTGAATGGGGAAGTGATTTAAAGTGCTGGCTCCAAAAAGCCTCAGGCTCGAATAGACTCCCATTCAACTTTTTCTTATGATATACAAAACTCCTCATCCTTCTGATCAGTGTTCTGGTGGTCCATTCGAAAATGATTCCATAATTGAGGTGGCGGTACAACTCCGTTTCCCAAAAAGTTGAGACGCTGTGTAAAATGTAGATAAAACAGAAAGTGATTTGCAAATCATATTAAACCCATACTTAATGGGAACTCGACTGAAGACAAATGAGACGCAGATATTGTCAGTGGACACCAAAACAGAGCTAAAAGGAGAGTGAATAGCAGATTTGCATTCAGCAGGTGGACAACAACATTCAACTCCAAATGTAAAGTCGCTCTATAACTGCTGGTTGTGTAAAGCAGCTCTTTGCTAATATGTTAGCTTTCCTTTATAAGGTGATTCCATTTATGTTGAGTTTACTGCTCTTTCCGTTGCCCCAGACAGTAAAATAATCTGTTCTTGTCCCTTTAAGTATTAAGATTTAGGATTTTTTTTTATCGTCTGTTAGTTAGTTTATTTTTAAATATCAAATATTTCCCTCTGACATGTGCTAAAGTAGAAGTATAAAGTACCAGACAATAGAATTACACACCTCTAAATTGTACTTATGTTCAGTAGTTGGAAGAATAATTCTTCAGTAAAGTACTTTCCACTGTGGGTTGTTAATTTTTTTGTCATACCCAACATAGTTCACGTCTTTTATGTGGCTGATTTAGGAAAGCCTTTGAGCAAAACAATAAAAAATAAAAATAAACCAAACAAACCAAGACTTTCTGTTGCTCTTTCAGTGCCTGTAATGAACACACACCACACAGAGTATTAGACTTATATTAGTTTGGGGTTTGCCTCCACATAATATGATTTTTTTTTTTTACTTCCTCTGCTAACAATAGTAGCTGTGCATCAAATAGACATTGCTTCCCCACAGGAGACCCTCATAGCATGACCTCATGCGCAAGCTTGGAAAAAGAAGCCTAGGAGTCAATCTGTGGGTCGAAGGCCTTCTCATAATGAGGTCAGGGTGATGCCCGGTGTGTGTGTGTGTGTGTGTGTGTGTGTGTGTGTGTGTGTGTGTGTGTGTGTGTGTGTGTGTGTGTGTGTGTGTGTGTGTGTGTGTGTGTGTGTGTGTGACTCAAAACAAATACCTCCAGGTGCATTTGTTTCATGTTTAAGCAACAGGGCCACAACCCTTTGGGGGTGGGGGGCGGGGGGGGGGGGGGTCGCAGGCTGCAACAACTTGCATGACATGGCGCCACAGCCAAATGTAAAAGGTAGTGATGGTGATGATGAGCATTTGTCCCACCCCTCCTCGTCCCTGGACCGGGCTGTGACAGAGCAAGCAGAAGGAGAAGCTTCATTGTTACCAAGACTGGAGTTTAAGGCTGCCGACTCGTAATTGTATCTGGCAGGAGGATGCAGAAAATGTTACATCATGATGCAACCTGCTGTATGCTTCAGTAGGTATGTTTCTGTGCCTTCGGGTGGGGTGTGGGGGAGAGGGGGGGGTCATTCAGTTGTGGAACGTGAGCGCCTCCTAGTGTCAGAAAAGTGAAACTCCACACCTCAAACTAACCGCTTCTGAGCAGGTTTCCAGAATAAAAGCTGTTCAAGCTGGAAAAATTGCTATTAAATGCCAAATGGGAGTTTAATTTATTAGCTAAATGTGAGGTGCATTATTTGCCCACAAATGTCATTTATCATGCTAAAGAGGCCAGCAGCTGCTCATCCACTATATTTTGTAGTAATTTGTAATAATTTATGAAAATGTAAACAGGAATTTACTTTCTGTAAGTATCAAAGTATAACACCCTCCTCCTCCTCATTCCCACCTGATTCTTCTGGTTGTTCAGGAAGCCTCAATTAAAGTCCCATCAGCCATCCACTCTCTCTGCTCCACCACTTTAACCAGCATCTAGGCTTCTGACTTATGTCCCCCCTACTTCTTATGATTCATTGCCCCTTTGACGTGACCTCACCATGGAGCCTAATGGCCAAAATTTCTTTTATCAATCTGTCTTATAAATAAACCTTGTTAGTCACTGGCAAATGACCTCTCCTTATTGAGGTTAGCTCTGATGTCATGTTTTACATTATCACAATGATATGAAGTCAAAGTGTGTAATACACCTTTAAGTCCACTAGAGGATATTGTGTCCTATGCTGCCTCACCTAGGCGTGAAAATTGCACGCATGTATGGCCGCCAAAGAACGAGGTCATGTGACGAAATACAAAGAGTGATAAAGTCCACACAGGCTGTTGGAGTTAGTGAGAAAACAGAAGTCTACCTGGATTTCCTTAAGTAACGTAAATAACTTATTTAAATAGCGTAACATATTCAATTTACCTAATGTATGTTGAGTAACCTACATGATGTATGTAATGTTACTTAAATAAAATTACCTTTTTTGAACCCAAACCATGATCTATTCCAAACCCGAATCAGGCGAGACAAAACGCAACACTGACACGATGCCCTCTGGTGGACTGATGAGTGTATTATAGACTTCGGTGTGATAGTGTTGCATTATTTCAGTCTTTACACAAAAATATGACAGATATTCAGTTTGGTCTCAGACTTTAAAATAATTATGTATTTAATATAATCCTAAACAAACTACTTACATTACTGCAAAAAATAAAAATGATGCTGTTCGCAAAATACCCAAAAAATGTAAGTTTATTTGATTAATGTTCATGACAGTAAAACTGTAAAGTTTGTTTTTTCTTGTATACCAACCACACAATCCGTATTTTATTCAAATTAGACAGACAGTATACAATTATCAATTGATAATGCATTGGGAGACAGCTTTAGTCATTGACTGAAGAGGAAAGACAATACGTGGGCTGTGGTTGATATCCATGTTCATCTGACAAAGGAAAGACCAGATGGGAGTTAAAATGTGGGATTTGGTTTCTTTTTTCATGAAGTCAACCGCAAACTGAAAATAAAGCCTCCAGTGCCGAGTCCCTTGAGAGCCGGCCTTGTAAACAAAGCTGTGGTGTTATTGTGATGACTGTACTTGGAGGCTGCTGAACCCAGCATGGAAATGTTGGCGGAAGAATTAAGAGCTTATTGCAAAAACAGGACCTGTGTTAAACGATGGCGCAAGTCAGGGATATAAACCTAAACTGAAGTATTTTACTAAATTAATTCTCCTCTACTTTGACTTTTCCGCTTTATTCTTCTCACATTGTGAAAATGAGGAGGCTGACTTGCACTTTCCTGTTGCTTCACCCGGATGTCCACTTGACTCTGTTCTTCACTGTTCATATACATCCCTCAAGGAGGGTCTCCATTTCTTGACTATTTCCCACAGTGATTATTTGCAATGCTGCTTGCATGTAATTCGTCATGCTGCAGTTTATTTCATGCTATTAAGATGTTGTTTTACCACAGTTTGAAGCAGCAGAAGGAATCCAGCAAAGATAAACTACAGTGTACAGTCTGGTCTTTTTGTTTTATGAGTGATCCCTGACAGACCTCTAGTAGGAATTCCCTCATGTATATATCCTCACAGTGTTTGAAATGAGCAAATATCACTGGCACCTCTGCGATGTACTCTTCTGTAAACTGTGGTTGAACCTAAACAAAGCCTACACCCAAGTTTGGAGAAGCAAAGTATGAGAGTGTCACTGCTGCTCGTTTCATGGTGACACAGAGTCTGACACCCACTGCAGAAGAGGGGATAAACATAATGAGATGGATTACACCATCCAACAGACATCTGAACCGCACCACCAATACGCCATGCTGGGTAATCTATCTGTAGCATATATCCTGCGTGACTGAGGTTATGGTGGCTCGTCCTGATGTCGGCCTGTTCGCCGTCACACTATTTTCTTTCTTGAACACAGACAGACTTCGTAGGAATCTTTCTGCTTAATAAAGCAGCTGTGAATTTGTTGAACTCCAGCATCGCTCTGCAGCATGCAGACGAGAGGCTCCACCAGCATGACGCAAATATATAATTTATATCCATGTTGACGCTGCTTGTGCTGTTTGTCAATACATTTAGACAATAGTGTTGTTTTCAGCATGACTATCACTCTGCAGTGTTTTCGGGTTTGATTTGAGCGACATGTTCAGTAAATATAAAGCAGTTACGGCTCTCAGATCCATGGACTCCAGTCAGTCAGTACTAATTAAACATGGTGAAGCAGCTTTGAGCCATTACACTGAATGGAACTGCAACAAACTGCCAGTAGATCTTAGATGTGTTTCAAATATGGACATTTTAAAATCAAGATTAAAAAAACATTTGTCTTTGCATGTGGCTTTATTGAAGTCTTTATTTGTCATGCTATTGCATTTTACCGTTAAGTTGAGCTCTTGTCATGAGCGATTTCTCGGGTTTCCAACTATTACCAGTCAATGCTTTATGGTTGTTGTTTTTTTTTTAATTTTACTATGTTTTTATTCCATCACAAACAAGAACACAAATTTCATGACCACATGTTAAACATGTGGTTTTGGAACATTTTCATGGTGAAAACTTTTCCACATGTTTTCCCCGTGTTATCATATGTGGCAACATGTGTTAAACATGTGTCATACATGTGATCACGTTGTATGCACGTTGTATTTTTTTTTTTTATATCTCCTAATAACTTTTTATTACTAATTTAGAAAAAAATTTCATCATATTTATTGTATTTTATGTATATTCCTTTCTTCTGCGTTTATCTATGTGAAGCACTCTGAATTGTCCCTGCGCACAAATTGTGCTGTACAACTAAAATTGCTTGCTTGCTTTTAAAATGTTCCCACAAGTACTGACTGTTGTCATGTAAGCAGAAACAAGTGGTCCTTCATGAGAATGTTAAACTATAAAGAGTCACATTATCAGTAAAGTAAACCACTTAGCTTGAATCTGACTAATTTTAAAGCACTCATGCAGCATCCTGAGGGATTGTTATGAAAGCCCTCTTCATTGCTGTTTTGTTTGGTGGCACTGTGAAGCTATGCCTGTGGAGCATTTAAAATGTTTGTGTAACACATACCGAAAACAGGGATTCGGCAGGACCGCTGTGCCAAATTGACACAGGAAGTTCAATTTGAACTTGGCTTGAGGTCAACATTTCAAAAGCCTGCATTTAATGTATTTGAAACAAGGCGAGGCAGTCTTATTAAAGATGCTGTCAGTGGGTTATGGGAAACGTAGGATCAAGTGTTCTTTAAACTTGACCCATACTAATCTGTCTCTTGTGAATCTCCCAGCTTCACTGAATCTGCTATAAGAACACACCAAGTTCAGTTAAGTGAAATTAGTGCATTAGTTGTTGTTGTATGTTTTTATTGTTAAAAAAAATTAAAAAAAATAGCACTGCCTCAAGTCCCATGAACTACACATCCAGTCTCTTAATAACAGGGATCTTAGCATGGACCAACAGCACCTCTCAAATCACAAGATATATTATATGTTCACACATTTTCTGATATCCTTCATTTCTGATCCATCACTTCAAAAAGACTGAATAAAGGGGACACGTATAGGAAATATACAGAATCTACAGTACAATACTAACATCTCCATTAGCTTTTATACTCGGTGCTCAGACCAATTACATGCTCTTTTTACATCCTACTGAGGATGTAATACTTTAAAGGTTGCATCCATTAATGTATCCTAGATATCAAAAATTCCCTCTTTATGTGCTTCGTTCTTTGCTTTACACTGTGTTATACAAAGAACAGTTTGAATTAACTATTATTTTCCATCATGAATTACTCTAGTCTTTTGTTTAATTATTCATTAAAAACATTGAGAAATGCTAGTATGGTGCCTGAACAGTCTAAACCTCCACATATTGATATAAAACTAACAAAAGCAACAAATCCTCAAAGTGGAAAAGCAGGAAGGGGGAAAAAAAAAGTTATTTCTTGATATATGGCCCAGATTGAAAAAAAAGTTCTATTACATTTCTGACTTTGAATAGGGAATGTCTTTGCGCTCCATATTTTCCCATTTATGTTCATTTACTTACTCATACTTTCTAAAACCAATATGAAACCACACAAAGCCTGTAAAACCTGTCCTGAAAAAAAACTTGTTGTTTGACCGTGTGAAATATTCTCCACGGTCCGCACAGCAGCTGCACCTCTGAGGAGCCACTACTTTCATTGTCACACAGGATACTCCAGCAGGTTGCCTCGATCCTTGGACGCTCTGATGAAGGCCTGTTGCTGGACAGACTCACAGGGGACACAGAGAGCATCTCTGCTGGCCTTTTTTAATAGACTGTCTCATTGAACTGTTCACACAAACTCATACACACACACACACACACACACACACTTGAAAAAGTATGTTAAAGATGAAATTAGGAGCATTAAGAAAGTGCTCTTACATGTCAGATTTGTGTTAAAATAGCTGCATTCACAGCTGTAAAGATGTGCTGCAGAACCTGACATGTTCATCAGTACATACAAAAAGACTTTTCATTAGAAGCTGTCTGAAGATAAATAAATAAAAATACATTTGTATTGTTGTTCTTTTAAAAGAGAGTGAAACCTGTGACTTAATGCATTTCCAGGGTGACAGTTTTAATGTGAGCACTAATACGTTGTATTTTTTAAGGGTTTTAATATGACAAGCACCATGTCTTGTTTACTTACTCCTTCTGTAGCTCTGCTGCAATTGCTGAAATATGAATATGAACAGGAAGAGCTGACTTTGTTCATTTTGAACAGGGTTCTCAGTTTTATGACTCCACATTAAATATGCAAGTCAGTTAAGGAGCAGGTTCCTATTAAAATATAACAGAGAACAGATACAAACATATCCAGAGTCCAGACTGGAAGACTTCATGCAGTCCCCTCTGACACAGCCCAGGAAGAGCTGCATACAATTAAAATAAATCATCCTGGCAAAAAAAATCCCCCTGATATCCATTCTTATATGGTGCTGCAGACAAAGTGGTGGTGGCATGGAGGAAATGTCACACTGTGCACCGCTATCAGCCACTGCTGACTCCTCCACGACCCTGTCACCTCACATATGACGGTTTACCTTGATGCCTCTCAGAGCAGAGCCTGAGCACGCGTACTACATCCCAATGTGGGAATCTTCTACAGCAAAAACATCTAGAAACATCGTAGAATCACAAATCTTGTGTTTTTCCACCTTGTTTGCCATTATTCAGCTACACGGAGAGGGTTTTTTCTCAGCAGGTACATGACAGGATTTAAAATGAGCAGAAAAATCTTTTCCAGGCTGGGGATGTTTTTTTCCCTGGACAGGTAAAACAACAATGTGTGATGTAGGTAAGCGGCTGAGGCTGGACCTAAGATGTAGCAGGCAGATGTAACGAAAACTGTAACATCTCTGGTCCCCTGCTTTCCTTGAACAAAGCCCTGAGAGCTATTCCACTCTGCACAGAAATACAAATTAAAAGGAGGGTGGCTGAAGATATGACCCATAACAAGTTCAAGTAATTATAAAAGCTTAACATTTTCCAAAGACTTTATCACTGCTGCCGTTCACCACTTCACTCATATTTTCCAATTTAGAGAAGCCTTTATTTGCACCTTCAGTTTTATTTGATTATTACAACATTAATCTTTAGTGAATGTGATGTTTTTACTTTCACATATTTAAAAACATTACAGTTTTAAAAAAAAAAGAAGTCTGGTTTAAAAGGTATAGGTATGGCAGGGTTCCTTAGTGTGTTTTGGTAATGCAGGTAAACCTTGAAATATTTTACAGAGATGTTTCTCCAAAATCCCAAAACAACATATTTCCCCATCTGCATGTAGACCACCGGCTCTCAACGTTTTCAGCGGGTGACCTTGAGCACTTAAAGTCAAACCTTCTCACGTCTCTATGGTACAGGCTGCACATGTTCAATACTTTTGAGCAGTACACCTGAAGAGTAACACTTCCTTTACTGACTGCATGCTTTTATTTGTGTCTTCAGATCCTTAAGAGGTACAACTAACATTTCACAAGAAGAAAGCAGAGATCTTTGAATGTCGATTGCTTTGGTCCATCCATCACCACCATCAGATGAAAACTCAAATTCATTGCTTTAGTTTATGACAAAATGAGCAGCTGTACTTTGAGTTTAATGCTAAATATAGTGAATGCTGGCAGGCTCACACGCTTAACATCGACATGCCGGTTTAACCGCATGTCAGCATGTAGCTCAAAGCTCTGCTGAGTCTGACGCTGCATTCAAATGAAACTCGAGCTGCCGTTACATTTTCACCCAAATGTACGACGCAGGAGGCAGGTTGGAGACAGTAAAAATCAAGAAGACAAAACACAAAGGCCAGCCTGAGGTAATGTCCAATATCAAGGTAATTGACCAACAAAACAGAAAGAGCATGCTGAGGACAAGTCCAAAGTAAAAACAGGATCAAAGGTAGGAAGGACTAACAGGGAAAATGAACAAAGGTTTGAGTGCTGAGGGAAGGAAACCACAAACTGGCAACCACAGTAGTTGTAGACTGAGTACATCTGCTGAGTACATCTAGCGAAAAAATGTCCCCTCGGGGATTAATAAAGGAAATACCTACCTACCTACCTACCTACTTGACCGGGCTGATTGGCAGAGTGGCTGCAGGTGAGAAGATTGGGGCTGTGGGAGCAGAAAAAAAGATAGAACGGGCAGAGAGGGCTGGAGAAAAACAAAAGCCGAAGGACAAAAGAATAGAAAACCGGAGGTCATGACAAACGAAGGCTGCTGGAATTTTGTTTGTGGAGTCCAAAGCATGGAAAAATGACTCCTTCATCAGAAAGCACTCGCAGGGAAAACAGTGAGGTCTGTAGATTATCCACAGTCACAGGGACAGTTACCAGAAAGACAAGCTGTAAGATAAATCTGAACAAATCTATCTGTATGAATAGACACCAAAAGAAGCAAAGTGAGAGAATAGTGTTGTTTTTTTCTCCTTTAAAAAAAAGTATTGGATTTATAACCAATTTTGCATTAACAAAAACCACACTGCAACTGGTTAGGTTAGGTTAGGTAGTTACTTTATTAATCCCCAAGGGGAATTTTTTTTTCATTACAGCAGCATACAGAAGCAATAAGATAATAATAGAATAATAGAAAAGCAATAAAATAGCAGCAAATATCAGTAAAAAATATAAAATATAAAATGCACAGTATATACAGTACAGTATATATCTATATATATTAAATACAACAACCAAGAAACACAGGCAACAGTGTTATTGTTCTCTTTTTAATGTGAAAGGGAGAGTCAATAAACGCTTACAGGGACACAAATATCACAAGAAGATAAACAGGGGTTAACAGATTACTATACATCCTGCTATACAAATAAAAGATCTCATCCCAAAAGTGCCTATGCTTTGCGTATGACTAAAAAAGATGACTTAAGGTCCAAATAGTATTTTTCATGTATGTGAAATGACCCTTTACAGATCACTTTGTGAATTTTGGTTTTGTGGTTACAGTTTTTAAAAAAGCACATCATTATATGAACTTTTGGCAAAAAAAACCAAACAACAATAGCAAAATAAATACTCACTATCAGCCCAAATTAAAAAAGAAAACATTGGCCCACCAGAACACTGAGGGAGTCTCATCACAAAGCTTTTTGTTTCAGTCCGTGTGACACAAAAGCCCAATTAAGGCTCCACTAAATGGAGAACATGACAGTTTCCTGCCGGGGAAGTGTTGGAGCCCCTGCATTGGGATTAAAAGCTGTGATTGAATTAGACAGAGTCGCAGAGGGAGGCAGAGTTACAGGCTGAGGAGGGGGTATGAAACACAGTCATGCAAGCGTTTGAAGCGGGCAAAAACGGACTTTTCTGCTCTCTGACAGGCTCTGTTGATGATTTATTGCTCACAGAGTTCCCGTTCCTGTCCTTGCTCGTTTGTAAATGCATTGTGTAGGATGTTTTTCTCTGAACTGAGATAGAGCTAAGCAATCCTCTGCACATCAGATATTTCCTCAGCTCTTCCCTGTACACATGAATAAATATTCCTATGAAAAATTCTTACTAACAAGGTTTTTGGTTCGCAGTGGGGGAAAAAAAACTCATCTGATCCTTAAGGGTTGAGAAAAAATGATTTAAAAAAAACCCAAAAAAACCTAATAATGCTGTGCATTTAATGCATGAGTCACTTGAAATCAAAGCATTTGTTCACACATTGAGATATGTTCATATAGATGTTTATTCTCTGGCAACAAGTGACTTCAAATGTGATGAAATAAGATGTAATGAGTCTTTACTGATCAAGCAGTGCAGTTTAGATTCGGCTGTGTGGTTGATAATGCAACATGCTCCAGAAAAAACAGGTTTAACTTTTGCTGCAACATCATCTGACAACCACTTACTACAGTTGACCACACAATCTGTGTGACAAAAGAAGTGCAGTGATTTGCTGTGATACGCCTTTAACTGTGCTAATGTGATAATCAGTCAAACCCGTCATAATCTCACTGGTCTCTCTGGTCACTTACAGGCGCTCTGTGCTGCTTCAATTCCGGGGTGTTTTTGTCTGAATCCCCACTAACAAAATATCTCTTTGGCTGATGGATAGAGGATCAACATTTCTGGTGCCAAAGTATTGGCACAAGTCCTGCTAGCAGGGTAGTCCTTGAATTTGGCGGAGAAGGAATGGTATTATCAGTCATGTCTAGCGAGTATGATTTTCTTTCAAACCCACAAATATTAACCTCAAAGTTATGCTAGAGAAAATGGCAGATGATCAAAATCAATCAGATTCATCCTCTGGTCCCCATGAATGTCTGTTCAAAATCTTATGGCAATCCATCCAATAGTTATCAAGATATGTCACTGAAAATATTAAAATAACACTCTGCTGATAGCGCTAAATTAAAAGTTCAGTGATCATTGAAGTTACAAGGATTTATCCTCAAGGTACCAGGCATTTCTTAGAATTATGTCACATTTGAAAAGACATTAAGGTAGGTAGGTATTTACTTTATTAATCTTTATTGCAGTACCTCCAGGAACGGTGCACCCCCATTAAAATATTTGATGGATGCCAAGATTAAAACTGAAGTTGTGGTCTGCACTGTGTTGAAAAAGTTATATAGGTTTTAACCTGCCTATTTGCTGGGCAATTCTGACTGAAAAACTGTGTTTGTTTTATATATAGGATTTTTTTTTCTCTCTTCAGCTCTAAACACATTCAGGTTTCAGGGTCAAAACAATCTCAACCTTAATTTTCAAACTGGCGCAGTGCGTGAAGTAATGGAATGGACGTTGACAAGGTATACAGTCTGGTGGATAGATAATGAAAATGTGTGCGTGTGTGTGAGAGAGAAACAATGAGGCAGTAAGACAGGGTGGAAAAAAAGGGTAAAAGAAGTTGAATTGGAGGAGAGCGATGAAAAAAAAGCAGCTAATGGTGGAGGATTCGAAAAAGATCCACTGGTGGTGATGAAAAAAGGGAGAGAGAGAGAGAAGGAGAGAGAAAGAGGTGGAGTGAACACCAGCCGTGAAATACGGGAAGTCGAGGCAGCTATGACGCACTGAAGCACCAAAGCAGTCAAGATAAAGTATTAGCAGAAAGTCCAGGATGCAGAGAAGCGTGATCATTGTAACTCTCACATTTCATCAAATCTTGTTCAACTTGTAAATAAGAAGAGGATAAATTCCACAAACTGCAGGTGGGTTTATTTTCTTTTTTTTTATTCTTTACAACAGAGTGCATATACAAATGAAGTTATCTTAATGACTCTGATGCAAATTGAAGGGATGTGCACATCCACAGTACCACTGTGGGAATCCAAACAAAAGCCTCTGGAGTCTTTGTTCTGTCGAGCATAGATGTGCAACAAGATAATATTGTGAATATTGTTAATCAAAATATTTTTAAATAATATAATCAAAAACTGCATTTAAAAAAAAAAAAAAATTTAACGAGAGGAAATTAAGAAAATTCAAAAACGTATTTTCCCCAGAATAAATATGTCTTCACATAAGAATTTGTATTGATTTCATTCATATATTTAAATAATTCAGTTGCTTTTTGACAGCATGTTACTTTGACTTAAGAGCATACTTAGTTGCTAAGGAGAAAGCTATGTTAAGCTGCTCGGTAACTCTTTGCTCTGTGAAGTGGTTTGTTAATATTAGGATATTGCTCAGGCACATCATTTTTTTTTGTAGAATGGAAAATAAAAAAATGCAATCACATTTTTAAACGTAATGCTGTTGTAATAGACATAGTTATAAGACGTGATTGTCCTCGTTAGTAATAATTATACTTTTTTTTTTAAAGGATTGTTTTTAAAGGTCTTATTACGCTTAGTTTTTAAAAAGACGGAAGTAACAGATCGTTCTGAATCTCACTTTGATCAGATCCTCTAAATTTCCTGTACCGTAACCATTTTGCCAAGTAGTCAACAGGGTCACAGCACAATACCCTTTAAAGTAGAGTCAAAATAGCAGTAAGAAAAAGGGCAATATGTCTCTACTTTTAGTCTTAGCTACAGGTCAAGCTTAAAACTGCAGGATTTTACACTTTCCATAATACAACGGGCTAGCATCTGCCATCCTGATTTTTTTTTTAAAAAGAAAAAAAAAGAGGATATCTGTAAAAATTTTAAATTCTGTTTAAAAAAAATAAAAAAGTCTAAAGTCCAAACCAAAATAGCCCCACTGCCATCATTGAAGTTACTTATTTAAACTACTAAAATCTTTCGAAAACTGTTTTCACAGGCTGAGTGTTACTGTTTGTGATGGGTGAAATGAACTTAAACATGTTAAATCTGAGGAATGCCCCTTTAAAATTCACTCGTTCTCTTCTCTCTTTGTTCCATTGGGTATAGCTGACAGGCCTTCTTACAGATCATCAAGATGGCGGTGCTGAACTGCTCTCTGGCAGCTCTTTTAACAACTAGCGCTGCAGTTTTCAATGGCGTAGGCTGCCCCGAGGCTGCTGTGGTGTGCGGGATGAATATCTCTTCGGTATTGGCCAATGCCAGTAAAGAAGATCTGGATGAAATATGCCTGACCGAAAAGGAGTTCATGGCCAAAATACTGGGGCCTTCGAGATCCCCTATATTTATCCCCGTCTGCGTCACCTACCTCACCATCTTCGTGGTGGGCGTCCTGGGCAATTTCCTGACATGTGCGGTCATTCTGCACTACAGGGTGATGCAGACCCCCACCAACTACTACCTGCTGAGCCTGGCCATGTCTGACCTGCTGGTGCTGCTGCTGGGCATGCCGTTGGAGATCTACGAGATGTGGCAGAACTACCCCTTCCTGCTCGAGGAGGAGGGCTGCTACTTCAAAACCTTTCTGTTTGAGACCGTCTGCTTTGCGTCCATCCTCAACGTCACGGCCCTCAGCGTGGAACGCTACGTGGCGGTGGTGCACCCCCTCAAAGTCAAACACATGGCAACCCGCGCTCACGTCAAGAGAGTCATCATTTTGCTGTGGGGGCTGTCCATGCTGTGCTCGGTGCCAAACACCAGCCTGCATGGGATTCTGAAGGTGTCAAAGTTTGGCCGACAGTTTCCCCAGTCTGCCATGTGTTGTACGTAAAGAATATACATTTTATTAGTTCCACTATTCATTCTACTTTCTGCAGCCTGCAGCCATGCTAGCAGCCCTGTGAGGCTGAGTGCTAATCTCAGCATGCTAACTTTCTCAGTGAGGAATCAGGGTTAAACAGCCTTAATGGTTACTATGTTCATCATGTAAGTACAGTGAGTATTATGCCAAAGAGTGCAATGCACCTGTCAGTCCAGTATACAATACAATGTCAGTGTCACATTTTGCCTCGCCTGTGGGTATTACGTAAACTGTGGGTTTAGTATTCGGCAAACAAATCCACATCATTTTTTCACAGACTCGAACCCTCCTCTCTTGGGTAAATGTCCTGGGTTCGACTCACCTGATTCAGTACTTCTTTTAGTGTATTGGTGGGCTAGATGGTCAACAGTGCAACTGTCATTCTTTGCAGTTCTTAAAGCAAAGTATTGAACAAATTAAGATGTTGACCTGGCAAAGGTGCTCGATAGAAAAAAATCTTAAATATCTGTACATAATGGCATATTGTTTCATCCAATAGTTGTCGAGACATTTTTCTCTCAAAAATGATCAAACAGGATTGTCTGTGTCAATGAATGTCTGTCCCAAACTTTTGTGTTAATACACTAAATAGATGATGACGTACTTTGCTGGATAATTGCCCATTTTAGTGGCTGCTGGCACAAAATAAAAAGTCAAGGCCTCACCAAAAGCAGTCAGATTTGTCATCTGGAAATATGGCACTGTACCAAGCTTCATGATGATCCACCCAACAGTCAAGCTGTATTATTAAAACAGACGATGTCAGGCTGCTAATGATGGCAGAGGGAAAGTCAGAAGGGCTCTCCTCTGGGGCTTGTGTGGCAATCCACATCAAATTATCACAATATTTCAGTCCGGACCAACGTAGCGGATTGTCTGTCAGACCGAGTTGCCAACCCTTGTCATGCCAGTACAGCTAAAAAGAGGTTTTAACATAACACACCGAAGATTGTGATCTTACTGACAAATGTTACCTTTCCTTCCTCAGATATGGTCAAGCCTCTGTGGATGTACCAATGGATCATGCTGATCTCCACGCTGTTCTTCTTCCTACTGCCCATGCTGATCATGAGCATTCTCTACCTGCTCATTGGCGTCCAGCTGCACAAAGAGAGGGTGATGACCATAGTCGATACTAATCATGGCTTTAGACCTGACAGCGTCTCCAGGTCCAACAAGCAGCTGAGCAAACGCAACCTGCAAGTCACCAAAATGCTGTGTAGGTGTTATTTCAGTAACTTTACATTTTTATGTAAGCCAGTATTTACCAAACTTTTGTTCCAGGGACCGACTAGGCATTACTTATGAATCGGGAGAAGAGAAAATGAATGTTTTGGACCATTTTACTGCAATTTCTGCATGAGTGTGGCGGAAAACCAATGTGGTGGAAAGCGGTACTGCAGTTATAAATCTTAAATTAAAGACAGATCGAAATTCTTTGGGTAAAACTGTGCAACAGAAAACAAACTTTAAATGGACTTGTATCTGTGCACTTGTATTACTAATGTCGTTGGGACACGGGATGGGACACGATTTTCGAATATTCAATAAATAATAGAAAAGTTCAGAGCAAATTTTGAATAGTACTTTTGCTTGAAATGCCCATCTCTAGTAGGGCCGTAATTCTGTCCACACAGTCACATTGTGGGGCCCCTTTGGGGAAAAATAGCAAAAGTCCATGATATGAATCATTCAAATTTAGGGTGGACACTTTCGGTTGAAGTGAGGGTAATGGTAAAGGAAATGAATGTACGTTAATTTATTGTCTTATGAATTGAAAGAAACATGAATGTATATATGTTTGTTATCATATAGATGTTATTTTCAGCCTATTTACCATTTCACTGTTTCTAACTTGGCCGTCGACCTGTCTGAGCTTTGTCTTATCATTTGTTCCTAGCGATCAAACTGATTTGATTTTCAATTTGTCTAACACGTCTTTACTGCCCAACCGACTGTGACTCACGTTACTGTTTCATGTGGTCCAGGTGTGTTGGTGGTTGTGTTTGGCCTTTGCTGGGCTCCCTTCCACGTGGACCGCTTGATGTGGAGCTACCAAGACAAGTGGTCCGACCAGCACAGCAAGATCTACGAGCACATCCACGTCGTCTCGGGAGTCTGCTTCTACCTGAGCTCTGCCGTCAACCCCATCCTCTACAGCCTCATGTCCACCAAGTTCAGAGAAATGTTCAGTCAGATTACGTGTTATTCTAAAAGCTGGACATCACGCTCCAGCGTACAGATGACCCAACGCAGCACCTTGAGCGAGAAAATGGCCGACAGTAAGACATGGACTTAAGAGTCTCCTCAACCAGTGTGGACAAAAGGAAGTCAGAGACAAGTTGAAGGTATATAAAGGAGTGGATAAATGCCACTAATACAGGATGTGTGATCTCGTATGTGAATTGTAACCCAACCTCTCAGGATTTATGGATTGACCACAACCATCATCAAAACAACAAATCTTTTCAAAGTTAATAGAGCTTGTAGGAAAAAACTACGCTATGAAAAGGATGAAAACTGTTTTGGAGGCCCGACACCTTAAAAGAAACTTTTGGTTGGCTTTTCCTTAAATATTTTCACATATATCCATATATATCTGAGCAGCCCAGAGACATTCAGATAGGAAGGTCTCAACCCCAAAGGGAAAGATTTTCTCTTATTAGTGGTCAGGTAGAACCGTGAGACCAAGAGCTACGTCACAAGCTTTGAGAAATGCACTTCAGGAAAATAAGCTTGTTTTCATGCTGTACACTCTCCCAATGTATCTGGAAGTCCTCCACACAGCAGAAAAAACTACATTAACTCAAATCGCAATTAGAGAAAGCCCCAGTACGACAACATACTGGAGTGAAAAGAAACGATGATGAGGTCACTGTTCGGATGAATAATGAAATTATCATATAAATGAAACCAGAAAAATTTTAAGCATGCGGAAATGTAACCCATTAACTGTCTCAAAAGTCAATCATGTCTTTTTGTGATGTAAGTGAATACATTTATGGTATATGCTGAAAAATGTTAAACCTAGCTTTTCCAGGCTTTCCCTTTTACTGCTGAGTAGATCCAACACCCTCACAGCAAATAAATGAACACACAAAGGCTGCTGTTTTAAAGGAAGAGCATTTGTCTGTGGGGGCGATCTGATAGCCCAGTGGTTGGGGTGCTATTCCCAAGGATCCAATTGGCGTCAGCAGTTAGTCGCCAGGTCAATTCCCTGACCTTCACTGCATAGCATTCCCCTGCCCTGTTCCCCCACATTTCCTGTGTCAAACTACACTATTTGAGTAATATTGTTTGTAAAAAAATAAATTTGTCTGTGAATAAATCAGAGGTGAAAATGAAAGTCAATTAAGTGGAGCAGCGGGAATACACACAAGGTATTTATAACCAGGAAGGAAGCTAATCCCAACACGATTAGTCATGTCATTATATTCTGAAAATACTTGAGGCGTAACGATTTTATGTTACAAGCACCTTTTTTTTCACACATATATATATTATGTATAATATCATGTAAAATATTAGTAGCTCTGCTTATGGTTTAAATCTTTATTAGCAACACATGCGAGTATTACTGTTGCTTCATATATTGAATTAATTGCTTCAACATTTTTCAGTGTGTGTATATAGGACATGAGATTGCTTTTATAAATAATGCACATGATCTAATGCTGTATTCGCTACTATTTGATGAAAGCATGTATATTTCTCTCAGCATGTGTCCTTGAAATATAGATGATTTCACCACTGGCTTTTGAACATTGGTGCTGTTGGGAAAACGTGCCAGAAGACTTATTGTTCTTATCACTGGTTTAACACAGAAAGAAATGAGCATTAATGACGTGTTCGGATTCTTATAGAGCTACCAGCTAAAGGACACAAATGTCCTCTGTGTAAACACCGCAGTAAAAGTACTGGCCGAACAGTTTGAGTTACGAGTAACGTGGCGTGCCAAGAGTTGCGAGAACCTTTCCGCTGGGATGTCTCATCTCAACTTCGGGTGACACACTGCAGAGGAAAAACTCATTTGTACACATGGAGATGGTGATAATGAGGAGTAGAAGCAAAGGGGAAAGATGATGTTGCCGGGTCAATAATATGGAAAAAAAAAAATGAATTAATGAATGAGGAGATGAAGCAGGACGTGACAGAAGACAAAGATGAGCCAGCTGTTGAGTACTGACAAATGACTACGCAATGTGCCACACCAGCACTAATGAAGGCCACTCTACCCACAGCTGCCATCGCCACAACAGAATACACTGTTTACACTCTGCAAATAGACTCATTTAAAAGGTCACATCACCGTATCACCCAAGTAATAATATTAACTCCAGAGCACGGTTATGATTAAAGCCTGAAGCCCTTTGATATGACAAAATGAAGCAGACTGCATTATTTCCCTTTCAATATTTATGTGAGCAGAATGTTTGACGCTGTGAAATTAAGGGGGCAAATCAGCACAAATGAGAAGTATGACGCGTTTCATTTTACTTTCACTCACGGAAATGGAAAGAGATCGAGAAACGTCTACATTCTGAGAGCCATGAAATCCCAGAATAGGAAGCAATATGACGCTCAGTGGGAGTTGTAGTTTTTTTTTTCCAAAGTAATAATGTAATAATTTGAGACATGTGCAGTGACAGGAAATAATATAGAAGCACAAAAATGTATGAGAAGAATATGAAGGAGGAGATATGATTTCCTGCCAAAAGGAAGATGTGAAGTGTTTCATAATGAGACGAGTTTAAGTGTATTCTGAAGATGACTGACATTGATGGCCTGATTGGAGCTCAAAGGTCCAGCCAACACTAATAGCAGTTGAGAAAAACGAGAGCGGAGACATGAGGACAATATGTCATTGACCTGATGTGTAAATTATTGGTGAGAGTACATTGTCTGGGCTGCAGCACTAGTGGACATCTCTGTTCACTAGCAGTGGTTTGAATTCACTTTCAGCAGCAATATGCAGTCTGTAAAAGGATTGTGCATACCACCAATCAACTATTCTAGCCATGCTACGACTCTAGGGATGGCAGTATCAGTCAGTCGGACCACCACTTTGGGTCTTATTTGTCCCTGAATGTCAACAACTGTCCTTTGGATTGATTTTTTTGCATAGAAAGTCATAGTTCCCTGGCAATGGCTCACCTGTCTGAGGGCTAGGTTGCTTAAATGGATTTCATTACTTGTTTTTTGTCTTCTATTTTCTTATTGTAAAGTTTGTGACACCCTGTTGCATGATGATTTTACACTCAAAATAAAATTGAAGTGTACTTGGTGATCCACTGACTTGTATCAGAATATCATAGCAGCCACCATGAGGATGAAATGTGTTGTATTGAATGGAGTGTTTTGGCATCATGGCATAAATTTTGGCATGGACAAACACAGAATGAATTGCAATAACTTCAGAGATCCCCTGGTTTTTTTTTTCTGTAGATCTTTCAAGAGGACAAAGTTGAAATTCAAATTTTCAATAAACACTTGGTTTTTGACCATATAGCCTACCTGCAAAACTAATGGTATTAAATTGCTATTGTTACCATTTAGCCATGCATAGCCACAGAGAGTGCTAACATCACAGCAAGATCTTAGTTGGAATAAACTAACGATGCATTAAACGACTGTGCGTAATGAAAGAGGCACTCACGAAAACACGTCACTCACCTCTGCTGTTCACCTGAGCACTATTAAGCAATTTAAGCGTTTTAAGCTTGTTTTGGTGTTACGGTTGATTTGGTTGATTTGGTTCACTCTAATTAACTTCACTTCCTGATAGCGGGTACCTTGTTATTATCAGAAAAGACAACGATAGTCCCACAACATATTTGCAGCCCAGCACCAAACAGCATACAGCTATATGAAGAACGTGGTTAATTAAAAACCCAGCAAAGGGTGCATCAGGCTTCAGCTTCTCACCCAGTAGATGACTCCTCTGCTTTGACCCTGAACAAGATAAGGGGGAGTAGAATGAATGTATGAATGGAAAATAAAAGCTGAATGTGAATGTGTGACTACAGATTCCAGGGAAAATATTCACCTGTGAGGAATAAGTTCCATTTCAACAAACCTGGCCAGTGAAAGATAACGTAAGAAACATAATTTGAAAGCATTTTCTCCCCCTCTACTCCCCTAAATTGCTTGAAGGCTCCCAAACACCACAGGAGTGTCAAGGTTGTGACTTTTCATTCAGATGCAACCTGACGGAAAAAAAACTCAGAAAAGCTTGCAGAAAAATACTCACAGAAAAGCTTGCAAAAAAAAAAATCAACAACAAGACTAAAGCAAATGCCAGGGTGAGGAAAAAAGACAGTCAATATAAATGTATATTGGTGGATTAAAGAGAAAAAGGAATATCAGCGGCACATTAATTGAACTCTGGCACCACGCCACCGTTTTCATTTTCTCCTTGTTAGACCAGTCTTAGTGAGTGGGATTAGCTCTCCACTCAATTTATACACAAGCCTTTTCACATAAAACAGGTAAATCCCAGGACACAGAAATTCTGCTATGATTGCAGTCTCCCTGTGTGGCTGTAAGTCTGATGCTCGTGTGCTAGAATGACTAATAGACCTGCAAGTCGAGAAGGAGAAAGTCCAGAGGAGAGTGGGAGGAAGTCAAAGTCCAATATCGCCTCTTTAGATGTTTTTAGCCGTGCAGAAACAAGGCTGGAGGAACGACACTCTCTGAAGTCTGATGGTTGCTCATCAACTTTGATAAAGACTGATAAAACGGTATTGTAGTTCCACTTTGTACAGAGGCTCATGATTCCCAGAGGATGAATCCTAAACACTTGATTTAGCTCCTGACTTTTCCACAAGTGCCTCCATAATGTTCACAATTGTAGTTTTAATGATGTGTCTTAACAACAATGCATTGTGGCAGCATTTGATCGCTCTACTTTTCTTTTTGGTGGACGGTCATTTGCCTCGACCAGTTGGGTTGAAGGGAGAGTGGAGAGAGAAAAGAACAGCATAAATATAGAAGAGATAATAAACACTGGGTATGTTGGGGACAGTAACCACGGTGCAGATCGATGTTCAATCCATTAGACCTCAGTGATAATGTGAACAAGCTGAAGGTCAGAGACAGATTGCAGCTCCAGCACAAGCCATGTGGTTGGTAAAATTGATAATGATAATAATAAAAACATTTTATTAAATCTATTCATTAACACATACCCTTCGTGACAAAGAAGGATGCATATTTTTCTGTAAGTGCAGCTGCCCACGGCTACAGGTTTCCTTAGCCAGTTCCCCGCAGCACACAAACAGCCGGGACCGCAGGGCGGCTGGGTGGCGGTACGAAGGAAGCAAAGTCTGAAGCAGAAGCCCACGTTTCACCACCAACCCCTTCACGTTTCCAACCGATTTTCCTCACTCAGACGCACCCGCTGAGAAACAACTTATCGGTTGTTGAAGATTCTATTTTGCGGAACGTGAAGTTAGCGAATCCAGTTAGACTTAAAACTTTCAGGTGGCCCTGAACCATCCCTTAGTTATGCTGTTATACACTTGGCTGCTGGGTCTTCTTTCCTCGCACTCTTTCACTCTCAAATATACTCTCCCATAGTTTTTGATTATGTCTGTTGCCTCTACATACATTTTCCTCGCTCACGTAGTTTTGGTTATTTCTTTTGCAGATGTCCCGTCATGGAGCTGCATGTCTCTGCTCTTATTGTCGGCCCCACCAACAGTTCATGTTTTGGATCTCTATGCTGTCCTTTTCTCTCTCTGCTCTCCTCTCACCCCAACCGGTCGAGGCAGATGGCCGCCCACCTCTGAGCCTGGTTCTGTCGGAGGTTTCTTCCTGTTAAGAGGGAGTTTTTCCTTCCCTCTGCTGGAGTTTTTATTTTCCCTCCTAGCATATGTGGGAATTGTTTGGTTTCTCTGTATAATATTGTAAAGTTCTTCTGTAAGGACTTTAATGTGTTAAATGCCATGAAATAACCTGTGTTGTGATTAAACCAACTGTTTTGTCTTCTGACGTCTCACAAAAAACATTATTTAGTCAGGGCCACATTTTAGATGAGTTGTTGACACCAAACCAGTACTTTCACTTGTCATGGAGCATTTTTTTTTTACATCGCTGTATTGATACTTTTACTTAAGTAAAGGAGCTAAAGACTTCTTCCACCACTGCTGCTAAAATTGTTTACATCAGTGTCAATTACCTCAAGGAAAATAACTCATGTATGAAATCACAGCACTTAATATGACTCACAGACCTGCTGCCTTCCATCCAACCATCTAATAAAGAACTGATTTACTCTTCATCTTAACAAAAGCAAATAAGCACAGGAGAAACCTATTTTAAGTGCAGAGAACCACACACCTGTAAATTACAGCACAACATACAACACTGTAATATTCTTCTTCCCTATGACCGAAATGGTTTCAACTAATTAGCAAAAAAATAAATAAATAAATAAAAAAATCCCAATCTCGGGAGCTGTATCTCTCTCCCCTGAACACAAGTAAAACAACCGAAGAGCCCACAGCACAGACGAGGCTTCGTACTGTAATTTGCGGATGATTGTTCAGCGCGTCATTACCTATAGGGATTGTTTTTATCCACTACTGAGGGTGCAGCTAATTAGATTGGATAGCAGTGGGTTTTATTTCAGTTTAATTACATCACTGCTCAATAAAAGCACATTTGAAATCGTGATGAAACCCAGTCGCTGAAAATACAGGCACATAAAACTGTACATATTTTAATCTTTCATTTTGGATTAAGGAACATAGCAGTATGACAAATCTGAATGAATTTTTTTTTGGTCATGTTTGTTGACGGTTTATGCTGACAACAGCATCTATGTGCTGATTTGCTAAGTTTATGTTGAAAGCCTCTCATCAAACACAACAGTTTGGAGGTAGTGATATTGTGGCAATAGTGTAGCTGTACTTCAATTCAAATGCAATCAAGTCATTGTGGGTGGGAGAGTGCTTTAGAGTAAAGAACAGTTACAATCTGTAAGCAGGTCTTATAGATAAATGGAATAGACTGTGGGAGAACTGTAAATGAACACGGAAACTGATATAAGTGAAAAGAAAATTGTTTATAACTTTGTTTACTGTTTGAATAGATGACTAAAAAAACAAACAGCAACAGCATGACATGAAATCAGTTCTTCAACGAATAATGAGAAAACAACATATTCTGTGTAAAATAAAATGAAAAGTAGTAAATTAGTAATTAGATCATTAATTTCATTTGGTAATATGAAAAGCAACATTTAAATAAACTCTTTCTCATACAAAGGTTGTAACGAGCAACATCCTCTAAATATATACGCAACAGCTCACTGCCAACTACCTCACAAACAGCTTACATTTTCAATAAGCATAAACAAGTTTGAACATTCAACAAAAGAAACCGTCCAAGCAATATGTCAAAACAAGTAGTGCAGAAAAAAGAAGACAACAACATGCAATGCTAAAAAGGCCTTAAAAATGCTCCATGAGACAAACATGGAAGAGATGTCAAGCACTTTACATACATCCCTCAAAACATGTCAATCTTCAAAGGTTTTTGGGACAGTGCTCTCTCTCAAACTGGGCGACGTTGAACTTCCGAAGGCATCCTTTGTAGTTCATATAGCGGATTTTTCCAAAGACGGGTCTCTCTGCCCAGCCCTGGTCATGGATGCCGCAAATGGACCACATACAACCTGCGGGATGGGAACAGAGTGGGGGAGGACATGAACATACAGAGGGGTAATCGAGTAAATCAGTAGCGCAGCTGCTCCGATAAGTAGGATTCGATCTGTGTCCTTACCGACAAAGCCGTTGGGGTCCTGACCGTCCAGCTCGTAGCGATCATTTAGGTACAGCGCGATGGAGAGCGCCTCCTCTGGTGAAGAAGTCCACTCCAGGATCTTTTTGGCCCAGTACATTCGGAGGAAACCGTGCATCTTCCCCTCACTGACCATCTGGTACTGATGGAAAAAAATACACACACACACACGAGTGGATCAACATTTAGATGCTCAAAACACTTTGAATGACACGGACACAGATTAAATCTAATGTGTTTTAGACTAAATGTACCTGAGCTGCGTTCCACAGTTTGTCATGTGTCTTTGCTTTCTCCAGCTGCTCACGCGTGTACAGATACGGCCTCTTGTCTTCAGCATGATCTTTCAAGGTCTTCTGAGCCCACTCCTTTGCACCTGAGAAAACACACACACACACACACACACACACACACACACACACACACACACACACACACACACACACACACACACACACACACACACACACACACACACACACACACAGACACAGAGAGACAGACAGGTTGTCAGGACAGATAAATCCAACTTGAGAGCAGGTGACTCATCTAAACAGTGTCACTAATTGGACACTTATCACAGGATTTATTGAGAACTCTACTGACCCTCCACGCTGTCATATTTCTTGTTGTAGAAGCAGAAGTTGTCGGTCAGCTCCCTGCGCACTACCAGCTCCTCGATAAAGGCTGAGATGGACTGACCTGCGTTCTTCCCACTGCGCTGAACCTGCAGACTCACACGCTGGGCCGAAAGGTGGCCTGATGAGAAGAAGACGACGAGGTGATTGGACAGGATGTAAAAGATGGACATAATGAAGAGACAATTAAAATGTCTCCCCCAGCTCAGAGATTAGATGAGCATCTTTGAAAGCTTAAATATTCTGTGATCTGGTGTCACGGCCGTTCGCTTTGAACTCAAATGAGGATCTTCAATATCTGTGAAACCAAGGATTTGAAAAATGAAAACACAGGTACGCTGATGCCCTCTGGATGTCAGAGATGACCTCGCATTTTTCTCCACTCCAGAGTGACGAGTACTATTCCCGTCTTAAGTAATGAATTAAATGACACCATGATATAAGGTATCCAGTGGTTTAATAGTAGAGGCAGCAGC
The DNA here is from genome assembly GCF_029030835.1 of Brachyistius frenatus. NCBI lineage: Eukaryota > Metazoa > Chordata > Actinopteri > Embiotocidae > Brachyistius > Brachyistius frenatus. The sequence continues at coordinate 91,435 of NW_027210709.1, read as the reverse complement.
ATGAGCATACTGTCTTTACAGTCAAATACAGATAATACAGTGGACTGTATGATGGATTTTCTGTTTTGAAAAGAGGAACAACCTCTGTTCTGGTGTAAGAATCCCATTTCAGTTGATAGTAGCTGCTGTAAATATTGTGTATTTTACACATATTGTATTTTTGGACCTCAGAACAAGCCTCAAATCAGTAACACGTCTGAAAATCAGACTGTAGCATGTGGCTGATGACATAGAAGATGATGTGGTCAGCATAAAAATGGACATTGCAATGATTATTTGGAAAGTAAATATAATTTTATCTGTAAAGTGAATAGCAGTGGCATTAATACTGATACCATGTGGACCACCTTTATTATTTTTGGACTTACTTTGTGGGATTAAAACCATCTGTAACGATAGTCTCAATTGATCATCAGTATCAAAAGCCTTGGAGAGATCTACATAGAGTGAAGAGCAGTGACTGCTGGGGTTAAAGGAGATAATTAAAAAAAACGTCCTCCATAAATTGTGTATTGACAAATGATTCCAGGATTTTACGTATACAGGAAAGCCCAGACACAGGCTGGCGGTTGTCTAGGTCATGACGATGGAAGGAAGTGGAGAGAAATGTGAGTAATGGTTGATAGAAGAGTAAATTGTTAGGAATTAATGCACAATTGATGGAGGATTTTTCTTTTTTTTTTTTTTACCCCGAGTCGTGTTATTTACACGTCCGCTGTGCTTTTTATGACATTACTGACCGAAGCGGATCCACGGGGAGAGCTGGCTGAGGGCGACAGCGTTTGGGTCGTTGCGCTGGGTGCCAAACATGTTAAGGCGTACATCAATGAAGGACTCCAGCATAGCCATCCCTGCTTTGGTGCCCGGCTTAGCCCACTCTGGCTCTCCTACCGTTCTGTCAATGTCTAGGGAGGCCAGGGTTTTGTCCCAGTCTATTGGCTGCGAGGTGGAGAGGGGAGAAAAGAGGAAAAACTCAGCAGAGGTCACAGCTGACAGTGATGAGCTCAAATATACACTGCAGTGTTGAAGAGACCTGCAAACTTCAAAAGAAAGTTCTGAGCCTTTCACCACAATATCAGGAGGCTCAAATCAGTGAATGGCACCTCAATCTCAACGCCGAAGCGCAAGCACACACCCCCGCTTTAAGCTTTAAGAACTGGTGCGAGGAAGGAAATGAACAACTTTTGGACAGTCTAAAAGTGTACTGTTTATTTTAACTCATCAATAAATAATGTGCGGAGGATTGGTAGACAGCTGAAGGTTAAAAGTATGTGTTTTCTTGCAGGAGTTTGACTTCCAAACTCCACAACGGCTCTCTTTCCTTTGAACTGATTTTGGAAAACACCTCCGATGAATATGACATCTTAACTGATCCAGAAGTCCTTGAACTTGACATAAAAACTTAACTTCTTCTATACTCCTCCTAAATGCCTGA
>NW_027210709.1:55000-85000 GCF_029030835.1 Brachyistius frenatus | reverse complement strand
TGCCTCAGTTAAGGTCAGTGTTCATGACTCCACCATAAGAAAGAGACTGGGTAAAAATGGCCTGCATGGTAGAGTTCCAAGACCAAAACCACCGCTGAGCAAAAAGGACATTAAGGCTCGTCTCATTTTTGCCAGAAAACATCTCGATGATCCCCAAGACTTTTGGGAAAATACTCTGTGGACTGACGAGACCAAAGTTGAACTTTTTGGAAGATGTGTGTCCCATTACATCTGGTGTAAAAGTAACACCGCATTTCAGAAAAAGAACCTCATACCAACAGTAAAATATGGTGGTGGTGGTGTGATGGTCTGGGGCTGTTTTTGCTGCTTCAGGACCTGGAAGACTTGCTGTGATAAATGGAACCATGAATTCTACTGTCTACCAAAAAAATCCTGAAGGAGAATGTCCGGCCGTCTGTTCGTGACCTCAAGCTGAAGCCAACTTGGGTTCTGCAGCAGGACAATGATCCAAAACACACCAGCAAGTCCACCTCTGAACGGATGAAGAAAAACAAAATGAAGACTTTGGAGTGGCCTAGTCAAAGTCCTGACCTGAATCCTATTGAGATGTTGTGTCATGACCTTAAAGAGGAGGTTGGTGCTGGAAAACCCTCCAATGTGGCTGAATTACAACAACTCTGCAAAGATGAGTGTTGACAAAATTCCTCCACAGCTGCAAAAGACTCATTGAAAGTTATCGCAAACGCTTGATTGCAGTTGTTGCTGCTGAGGGTGGCCCAACCAGTTAATAGGTTTAGGAACAAACACTTTTTCACACCGCTGTATAACTGGATTTGAACTGACAGTGTGAACGTAATATTAGAGGACAAAACGCGTCGAGAAATCAGATGTAGAACTCGCAGCCTTCTTCAAGGTGGTTGAGTATTTGGTTTTAATTTTTTTTTTTTGCCTTGCTGAATTATACACGGTCACAAGTTCATTAAGCAACTTCTCTGTCCTTCCAGTCGGAATGGTTCGACTCAAATAGTGGCGAAAATATGCCAGACGGCATCTCTTAACGTACAAAGCGTATTGCAATGTGAGAAAAGTAGTGACGTGAAACTCTTATCCCAACTGGTTGGGTTGACAAACAGCCGCTGTCTCCGGCTAAAATGAGCGTTATAAAACATCCCCTCTTTGTTTAACAGGAGCAAAGTCAAACAACCTGAAGCACAGCGGACATAAAAGAAAGCAGCACCGGAGATTAAATATTTAAATTGAGATGACTGTAAAACCTCATACTTGTGGCGCTTGCATTGCACTAACGCTTGGATCAACTTTCACGTCTTGTGCGCGCGCACTGAAAATGAGACCGGAAAAAAAAAAATACATATAAAGCTCCGATACTTTAAAAAAAAAAAAAAAAACGCTCGTATTCATCACCAAGGTTACCGAATCTCGTCTTGCTTGGCGAGTCTTAACGGTAAGCCCACTGCAGAGACCTGAATCTGCCTGACCTTCATCACACCTGAAGGCAGATATATCTCCTCGCGCTGTCGCCTGGCAACAGACACCCGCAGCCGCCGTCTGGTACCCAGGAACGGCAAGCTTGCTTCGTTAGCTGCCTCTCCTCGTTATCTGCCTCAGACCGTCTTCGAAACTTTTCCGGTTTGTTTCCTTTCATCCGAGAGATATTTCCTCTGGAATGAACTTGATAAAAGTGTCAGCTGCTGGAGTTTGAATGTTGGATCTCCTGCCGCCCGCCCGCCCGCCGCAGCGTCATCACTCGCTGTCCTCTCTTTTTCTATCAGCCCTCAGTTCATGTCTTCTTACTCTCCTTTTTTTTTTTTTTTAATTTATTTGTCATCAAAGTTAGAGTTAAATTCAAACTTTTTTTTCAAAGTGCATGTCAAAAATTCAAGTTTTATCTCTTAGATTGGGAAATGAAGCAGGTTGGATAGAAATGCTTTCACTCACTACAATGAAACGATTATCTTCCAGTACTTTTTTTTTTTTTTTTGTATCAAGCTGTGTCACAATTAATTTCAAACAAAACAAAAAAAAGTTATATTCATATTTCTTGTAAAAGCGCTTCTATATTTGAAACAACTTTTGTCTTTGAATGTCTTGTTTTGCATCTCCGAACTATTGGAACTTCTTCTATTTCCGTTTTATTTGTCGAAGCGGTCCAGCTTCCACAAATAGTTTAGCCCTCGGGTAGATGTGCCGTATGTTAAAAGATCGACCCGTCTGTCACCTCCCCTCTTCAGAAACCGAGACAGAGGACAAGGCCGTTCACTCAGCGCCCTGAAGCTCCGTACAGGAGGCCCGAGGCGCAGAGAGGCCCGAACGCGACGGCGGTCAGGAGACCTTTCCAGCTGCGGCGGCGGTGAGAACACCTAAAACGCTGCGTTCGTCCTCCAGCTCGCTGGATCCGCAGGGCGCTGCCGGCTCGCTTTTAAGAGGCGGGACGGAAAACACGAGTTGTATTTCAAACAGCGGTGCAGGCTGATCTGAATGTGCCGATTACATACACGTGGTAAACTGTGCGGCGCAATCGTACACTTTGACGAGACCAACACTGTTTACGCAGCTGTTTTTTGTTTTTGTTTTTGTTTTGGTGTTCTATTCATGCAGACCGCTGCCGCCTGTCCAGCAGAGTCAGAGGGACGCGCGCCAGGCCACATTTCTTTTTCGCAGGGGACTCAAGGTACTTGACGTTAACGCCCGCAGCACAGAACTGTTGGTAGATTAAATGGGATGGAACCTGTTCACTTGAAGCCTTCTCATCCAGCTGTCAGTGCACCGCTGTTGAGTCTTCATGTCCTTTGCAGGTACAAGCCCAGCTGCAGAAGCCAAGTCCCAGTACTCCTCCAGTCAAAACACGGCAGTGAGTGCTATCATACTTTTATTTGGGCTCTCGTTGTCCAACTGCCTGTGTTACAGTATCGTATGTGTGAGGAAGAGGCAACTCGCGCTGAGGATATGAATCACTCAGCGAGAAAGGAGGACTACCGTTATCCATTTTTAGGGTCGGTGTCTGTTGTGTTTGCATAATATGAGACACTGTTTTTGTTTGTCCACCAGGTGGCGCACATCGACAACCAGCACTGGTATCTTGACTGTTTCAATTGAGAACCCTACAGCCATGACTCAGCCTGAGTAAGTACTCGGGAATTACAGGGATCATTTATGAAAGAATAAGGTGTTGTTTATTACACACTTGCTGACCACGGCCACCGTGTCCCTGACTTGTCCGCAGGCCTCCCAGCGCTTGGACTCTGCATCCTCCGGCGGTCGGCTCGGCTCCAGTCAAAGTGGAAACGGCGGAGACCAAAGTACCAAAAGGAGTGCCTCTGCAGTTTGACATCAACAGTGTTGGGAAACCGGTGTGTGTGTGTGTGTGTGTGTGTGTGTGTGTGTGCGCGCGCGCGCGCGCCGCTTGTAATTTCTGTACGGTTGTATACATGGGAACAGTTTCATTTCCAGTTGTTTTGGTTGCGTCGACGTGTCCTCTTGACTTTTTTTTTTTTTTTTTTTCCTTCTTCTTCTTTCCGCAGCAAACGTCGATGACCTTGAACGAGCGATTCCGCATCTTGAAAGATCGTCGCGCCGCCACGGCTCAGAGCAGCAAAGGCAGCAGATTTGTCACTGTGGGTTAAGGCAGCGAGAAGACGGGAGAGAAAGAGAGACGGGTAAAACTCCTGAAGCGCCTCTGTGCTGCTCAGACCCGCACAGTGACCCCACCCTCCTCCTCCCCCATCCCCCGTCCCCCCACCACCTCCCCGACGGATGGCACAGCGCCGAGCCCACGGACCGACCGACCTCACCACCGGGAGGAAAGGCAAGGACGGAACGGATGAGTTACGACGTGCGCAACAGCTCGGCTGCGAAGTGATAATGGAAAGAGTGTTTTAAAAGACGTTCCCACCCGTTGTCCGTATCGTTGTACTCCGCTGTGCGTGTTGTGGATGTTCTACGCTGGGAAACAAACGGCCTTCTTCCGATTTGGACTCGGAGCTGTCGACAATATTATGAAGAAGTATTAGAGGACGGTGCATGTTCTCGGTACACCTTTTTTTTTTTTTTTTTTTTTGTGTGGATATTTTCAAGAATTGTTTTGTAATACTTTCTTCAAATAAACAAGTTTCTCTTTTTAAAATGTCCGTCAGATGAGCTCGTAGAGCCACCGGCGCTGGACACGGTTCAAATCTGCTTCTTCTCGTAATCAACCAGCGGCATCTGACTCGCTAGAAATCAAGACAATTTCCTGTTCATTTACAGCAATCTGGTGTGGCGTTGTGATGCGTTTGTTTCCGTCTGTAGCATTATAACCTGCCGTTTGCTTTATGCAAGAGGATGCGTTTTAAATTCGGCAGCAATTTGAGCCTCCACACGTGATTTCTGGTAGTTTTCCAATGAACAGTAAAAAAAGTTTAAAATGTCTGCAGAGCTAAAAAAAAACAAAAAAACATTTTACAATGACTTTTATATAAATAAACTGCTTTCTGGTACTTTTTAACAAAACAAACTTGACATATTTTGGAATCTGAATATTGCTTTTATTTAAATACATTAAAATTTGCAATGTAACAAAACTATTGGCATATGAAATTCAAACACCATTTAAATGAATAAAACATGGCTCACTTCATTTTTCTGTGACTAGTGTCAGTGACACTAGGTTATTTTCTCGACTCGCTGCTCCGCCTCCTTTCACCCACCCCCCCCTCCCCACCCCCTCCCCGTTTCCACTGTTCACAGACTATCTTACAATAAGAGTGCTGAATAAAAATGAGGTAAGAAAGTGGTTTGAAGATTACAGATCATGCAGAACATGCCGAACAGCAACAAAATATTTTGTGAAAGAGAAAGTAACAAAATAAACAAAAGGAAGAAATGCACGTGTGCATTTCCAAAAAAATAATCAATTTACACAGCTTTGCATCTTTGGTTACAAAGTATGTTGAGTGATTTCACAGCTTTTTCCCCCCTGCAGGAAAAAACAATGGCGAACAAATGGAAGTAAGGAGGGGGTTATGGCAAGACTAATTCAGTTTTAGAGAAACTACCAACAGGATCCAATTGTCGTCTACTGCCTTCTGCAGGATCAGGTTCGGATTTGAAGAGACGCCCATCAAGACTCTTAATACTTTACAAAAATGTACATTCGAACTGGATCTTGACTCGAGCTATGAATTGGCAGCGAAAAATCGGAGTTAGTGTTGAACATTTGTCAGAATTTCTTTCTTTTTTTTTTGGAAAGCATTGCCTGGGAAGTAAGTGTGGCCAATCTGAAACACTGTTAAGAAGAAAGGAGGAAACAAAGTCATCGGGCTCCTGATAAAACAGGTTTCATGAAATTGTTCATTTATGTAAATAGCAGCCCTGTAATAAATAAAACACTTACACAGTAGAAATAAAAAAAAAAAAAAAGATTGATGCACGAGTTGGACTTGATGTAAAAGTAACGGCAGCGCTCCGAAAACAACAAAATGAAAAACACGCTCTCTCTCTCCCCAGTTCTTACTTTACAACATGAAACAGCAAGGCTAAAAAATACCCCTTTACCCATTCAATTATCTCATTTTAAAAAAATAATCGCTTTTTTTTGAATTTTGAATCTTTTTTTTTGAATCTTTTTTTTTTTTTACAATCACTCCTCCATCTTGTCCCTTACATGAGGCGAAGCCCTCGCTTTCCACACCCACGCTTCCAAGCAGCTTTCAGGTCAGGTCGCGGGTTGGGTTTGGCTCCGGCCCGGGCCCGGTCCGAGAAAACATATCCTTCTCTGCGAGCTGTCAACCAATCCAGGAACAGAGCGAAGATGGGGGGAAAAAAAAACCACCAACACCACCCGACCGTTCCTGATGCGCCGTCTCCACACACACTTTGTCTCAGTCCCTCTGTCTCTGTCTGTCTCTCTCCCTCTCTCTCTGTCTCTGTCTCTCTCTCTCTCTCTCTCTCTCGATGATTGCATTAACACTGGAAAGGCCCACAGTACAGATGCATACACACTTACATTCCAAAAACAATTCACAGTCTCGCTTGCTAACTCACCCCCGACACACACACGTGCACACACACACACACAACACACGCACACAAGCACTGTACTTTGTGGTCAAGCTGGTGGCTAAGAAGACAAAGTTTTTTTTTCTTCCTTTTAATTTCACATACACTAATTGTAATAAGCGAAGATGCTCTTGTTTTTCTTCGGATGCACTTCAAGCGGAGGTGACGTTGGGTTGCAGTTGTTGTTGTTGCTGTTGTTGTTGTTGTTGTTGTTGGCCGGGTTCGAGCTGAGGCTGAGTCTGGAGCTGCTGGGGTTTGGGGTGGTGCTGGAGCTGGAGCTGCGACTGCGGCTGAACTTGAAGCGGCTGGGCCTGCTGCAGAGGCTGGCTGAGTCCTTGCTGGGGGGGCGTGGCGCCGGAGGAGCCGGGGGCCGCCGGGGTGGACAGCTGGGACAGCTGCTCGCTGTTGGCCAGAGATTTCAACACGGCGTTCTCCCTCTCCAGCACAGAGTTCCTCTCAAACAGCTCCTTGATCTGCTCCTTCAACACCTCCACCTCCTCGCGCACTGCGTACATCAGATGGCTTTTCACCAGGTCCTGAGGGAGAGGAGAGGAGGTCGAGAAGTGAGCTACCGGGTCAACAACGACGTGAGAGGACCTGACCACGGGCAGCACAAAGGCTGCTTTATCTTGTTCTAACAAGCAGCAGACAAGAGAGGGAAGCTAAGGCTGTTATTGAGTCGTCAGTCAGCGTGGATGCTTTAGGGCAAAGACAAACAAGACATAAAGACTCCCTTTTTTTTTTTTTTTGTCTTAAAAAAAAAAAAAAAAACTCGTGAAGAAGTCAAGACAGATGTAGGATTCAAATAAAGGTCAATCCAAATGACTTCATGGATTCAGCAACACGATACGGCAGCATATATCTGGTCCCCGGTGTCGCAACCCCTCGGTGTAACTGAAGCCCTGCTTCGTATGTTTCACATTAAAGCGCGAGACAACGTTTCACACAGAGAAGCACATGATCAGTGGGAAATAATGTGATTACTCACCATTGCCTGCTCTATTTTATTATCAATGGCAACAACATTGGTTCCAGAGGCACTGTGAAAAAAAAAAACACAAACAAAGAAAGGACAGAGAGAGTCGTGTTAGAATTGATCACACAAGTGTCGGGATTTAAGAGCTGGTGGAGAGGCAGTTCACTTTTCTGCTTTCAACACGTGGAAACAGCAAAAAAAAAAAAAAAAAATACAAGACAACATTCAAACCAATAGCGGTGGAAGAACAGTTCTTCTGTACTTGGGCAAAAGTACCAACAACCACATTGTGAAAATACTCCACTACAAGTAATAGTAATGCATTTAAAACCTTATTTAAGTAAAAGTGTGCAAGCAAAATGTACTTAAAAGTATCAAAAATAAAAGTACACATTATGCAATCATTTTACGATCGTATGTGATGTTTCTGGATTATTACTGTTGGATTTACGTGCATTTTACCGCTGTCGGTATTTAAGGTTGTGCTTGTTTCATGTACTGAGAGTTAGTTTAATCGGCGGTAATGCTTCATGTTCAGTAAGATTATCAGAGGTTTGTATCGTTTCTGTTCTGCAAGAACTACGCATCTCTAAAAAGTCAACAAGCTAAGAAATACAATGCATTTCGCAGAGAGTCCAAGTGGGTTTTAAAATAGGCTTTTATCTTAAAAAGTAGGAGAACTTTCTCCAAGCATTAAAAAAACAAAAAAAACATCTAATCCTTCGGTTTATCGGAAAAATACAAATTCCAAATCACCAAATTTGGAGATGCGTGGCTTTCGCTAAACAGGAAGAGTGTGAAAAACTGTCATCTTAAAAGTAACTAAAGATTAGTGAGATTAACAGGAGTGAAAGCATTTAGTTGCATGACGTGGAAACACTCGAAGTAAAGTACGACGTTGTACTTCACTCCAGTACTTGAGTAAATGTACTTGGTTTATAATTCCAACGCTGAAAACCACCTGGTACCTTTACTGAAACCACGGAGCCGAATGTAGCCCGCAGGTCTTTGGGTAAAAACCGACAAGACCCCGGTACTTAATCAACCGAGGCAGCGCCGGTCACCGCACGCACCCGGGACAGATCATACGAGATGACCTGCCGTCATCACTCCGGGTCACACCATGTTCACCTGCAAATCTAGGTCAGGGCGCGTAACAAGAACAATGACGGAAGGCAACGCAACAAGTTCGGCAAAAATGATGCATGATTTGCTCTGACTTTAATATTCAGCGTGTCTAGAGCCCAGCGTGGAAAATTAAATCCACAGATCTATAAATGCACAGCTCGGATTAACCCCCCCGCCCCCCCGTCTGTTCTCCTCGCGCAGCTCCTCGGAGACCCCCCGCTGTTACCTGCGGCGTGAGCGGTAGGAGCGCAGCGGGTCAGCGCGGCCCGCGAGCCGGGGCGGGTCTCCGGGGCAGCCCGGTGCCTTGTAGGAGAACGTGCACGGCATGGTGGATGTGGTGGTGGTGGTGGTGGTGCTGCTGCTGCTGCTAAGGCTCCACCGGCAGCGGAGGACAAAAGGCCGCCGGCAGCGCAGCGGCGCGGGTTTCTCAGGGCGAGTGTGACCACATTTGGAAAACTGAAACATGAACCGACGGGGGCGAGGAGGAGGAGGAGGAGGAGGAGGAGGAGGAGGAACACCTCTTGACATTATTTCTGGCTCCTCCTGGTTCATAGTTATAGATAACTGCATTGCACGTGTCTGCAGGGGGAGGGGGGGGGTTGTGACGGCGACAGCTGAAAAACTATGTAGAAGTAAAAGTACCACTGCCAATGTAGACGGTTCCGAATAGCTGGAAAGTAACTAAGTACGTTTACTCAAGTCGTGTTTGAGTCCAGTTTTGAGGTGTTTCCACTCTGTGCTCACTGCGCACTTCCACTTCACCACATTTCTAAAAAAGACAAATCTTTCACTTTTCTCCTCCACTACATTCTGCTCAATTTAACACACCGGATAATATAACACGTTTTTTTTAAATTTATTTATTTTTTAAATACAGCACATTGTTAAATATTAAACCAGAGGTTTCCAACCCGTTTGTCTTCTGATGTCTTACAAAAATAGTGTGTAGTTGTAGTCACATTTCAGATGTCTATGACTTGTTAACAGCTCCACCAAATAGGGATTCCCCCCCCCCTCTAAACTTCTCACATGGTGTCATTTCAATAAAACTTTGTATTTTTCTTCTTTCATCTCACAGTAATCATCTGACCGTCCCCCTCAGATTTATCTGCTGTCCCTCAATTTAAAAGTTGATAATAAGCAGACACAGGACTAACTGGGCTCATCACACTAAACACTCATGTCCGTTCAAAATATCACGTATATCCCTCCATCAACCGACTTACAGACTGTGCCAGCTGTACATAGTGATTCAAAACTGTAATGCCACACGTTTTGGATCATTGAGAAGCTGTCGCTATTAAATATTTTCTCCACCAGAGGGCCACGACGAGCTAATTCCATCCCCCCCCCCAAAAAAAATGGCTCGTTCAGTACAAACTTTTGTTAAAACTCTTTAATAAACTACTTCAATAAACTTTTTGAAAACGGTTTGTTAAAAATACCAGCTATTACATCAGTATTTGGATTTTTACCTATCAATTACTGATTTTCCTATTCATTTATTGGCCTTAAAAAAAAAGAAAAAAGAAAAAAAAGAATATTAATTTAGTTAATTTAGTTTGCCACCACGTGGTAGGAAGGTGCCTTCAACTGAAGACTCCCCCCCCCCGTGAGGACGTACTTCTCCTCAACGGCGTGTGTGAGGCCACCGGAAGCACTGGCTTGATTTTTATCATGGTAAATGGTAAATGGTCTGTACTTGTATAGCGCTTTATCACCTTTCGGTCTCAAAGCGCTTTAACATGGCTTTCCCCCCCCCCCCCCATTCACCCATTCACGAGACAGATCACCATGCAAGGTGCTGCCGTCAGGAGCACATTCACACACCGGTGGTTCACCATCGGGAGCAACTTAGGGTCCGGCGTCTTGCTCAAGGGCGCCCGGGCAGGTGGACGGGAGGAGCTGGAGATCGAGCCGCCGACCTTCCGACTGGTGTTCAACCCGCTCTGCCGACTGAGCCACAGACTCCCATGCAGCACGCTGTACTGATGAAGGAATGTTTCCCCATACCTCGGCCGTTATGAAACACTGTCACTCACATCCCCACGTCCTCCGCTCCTCCCTTTGATCTCCGTCAGATATGATGACGTCTGACATAAGCTACAAGGCAGGTACACCCGGCGCCGCACAATCTCCACGTGTCGAACAAGATACACCTCGCGCCGCACAATCTCCACGTGTCGAACAAGATACACCTCGCGCCGCACAATCTCCACGTGTCGAACAAGATACACCTCGCGCCGCACAATCTCCACGTGTCGAACAAGATACACCTCGCGCCGCACAATCTCCACGTGTCGAACGAGGTACACGTGATCCCACTCAGGCCGATTCCCAGAAATAAATTACAAAACAAGAATGTACATTTCAGAAGTCGGTACTCACTCATTAGTATCTCTTTGTTTCCCTTAGAGACCACATTATGTGACACCGCCCCCCCCCGCCCCCCCTTCCCACCCCCAGCGAGCGGTTACACAACCCAATGCTGTAAAAAAAAAAAAAAAAAAACACAACAACATCACATCAACCACGACTTCACCCAGTATCAAATGTGTGTTTAATTTAGATGAGGCGTGAGACACGGGCCCTCCAATAGTCCCCCCCCCCCCCAACAGGAGTTTTCAACGGGCCTGCGCCGAGAGGAATCTCTCGGTCTATAAAATACAGGCCCTGAATGGACTCTCCGGGTTACACCCTTGTTGCTTCACAACAGACAGTGCAGAAGACAAAAACAGGCTCTCTTATAAACCAGATCACACTCTGCAGCAGTACGTGTGCACAATATTAGACACGCGTACTAAATACAGGCCCGCTGTAACGTGTTATAGTCCAGCATTAGCAAATGTAAATGCACACGGTTCTACTTTTGAGAAACATCGACGACATGATTTGCCGTTTCAAGAGCCAACCAGTTAAGAAATAAGAAGAATGAGAAGACCAACCAATCACAGTAAAGAGGATGTGGGGATTCTTTGAAAGCTCAATGCGAGGTGTTAAACCAGTGCACGATCACTAGTTTGAATGAAGATGTTAAAATTGTTGTCATGTGTGACGGAGATGAGGCAGATGGGGAAAAATGTGTGCAATCATGAAGACGTCGTAAAGACAGCTGTTCTGGAGACGAGGTTAGTGGATGCTCGCCGAGGGAGGACACTCCCTGGATTAAAAGGAGAGGTGGAAATCTGGATGTTTTATTGATAACGGTCCATATTGTGAGGGAAGCGTGGGCTCAAATCTCAGAAGAGGGCTTTACAGATTAACATCATTAGGTGGCATGTTGTGCAAATATCAGCAGGGATTTTTTTTTAAATTTTTTATGTTAGATTGATCTGCTGATTATTTGAATAATTAACTAATCAAGCATTTGGCTTGATATATATATATATATATATATATATATATATATATATATATATATATATATATATATATATATATATTCCTACCACAAGTCTGACCATAAGTCACAAGACGATATTATACATACTTACAATCACGATACATATATTATAGTGGTTTTAAACATTTTTGTAATATACCGAGTACTGTGATAACATATATTACTATATATTAGAATATATTAGCTTTTCTTTTCTTTCTTTTTTTACAGTAAATTATGTCCCCAAAAGAAAACCTTGTCAACATCTGTTGAAGAATAAAGTTTTCAGCATCTTCATCTCACTTGTTATTGCAGCAGAAAGAGATTATCAAGCAGATAAACTGACAAACACTATCATTAAAACCTGTCTGAAATGTTCCATGCACTTGACAAATGTATTTATTAAAAAAAAAAAAAAAAGTATCAATATCGATACTTGACCTCCGTGTATCATTATAATATTGCCGTGCAAAATATTGTGATACTATGCTTTATTGATGACTGAATGACCTCAGTGCCATTAAAGCAGAGGGCAGGAAGCATTTTCTCTTGAGGTTTTCCTCCAGCTGGTTTCAGTGGAGGCAACAAGGTGGAGTGAGACTACTGTAATCCAACTAGGGAGTAAAAGGAGAAACAAAACTCAAAAACACCCATGTGCACTGTCAGTAAGACATGTGACAAGCCAGCCATGAATCTGTAACTATGGAAACTGGAAAACATCAATAGGCCAATGAACTTCTTTTTTTTTTCCCTTGTTTTTCAGATTGGTTTTCACAGTGACCTGAGCTCAGACTTGAAAGCTTGCTGGAGTCAAAGTGAGTAAGATGATTCTGTAGAGTCATGATGGTTTGGGCAGCCACTCTTCACTGCAGCCGCAAATGTACGAGTAACACTGAAGCAAGCAGAAATAACAATCAAGTCAAAGCCTTATTAGGACACCATCTGGTACTCCAAGCAAAACTTCCAAGAACAACTGGCACTGGAGGGGGTGTTGGAGGGAGGGTTGGAGGGGGTGTTGGAGGGAGGGTTGGAGGGGGTGTTGGGGGGAGGGTTGGAGGGAGGGTTGGAGGGGGTGTTGGGGGGAGGGTTGGAGGAGGTGTTGGAGAGAGGGTTGGAGGGAGGGTTGGAGGGGGTGTTGGGGAGAGGGTTGGAGGGGGTGTTGGGGGGGGGTGTTGGAAAGGGTGTTGGTGGGAGGGTTGGGGGGTGTTGGGGGAAGGGTTGGAGGGGGTGTTGGGGGGGGTGTTGGAAAGGGTGTTGGTGGGAGGGTTGGGGGGGGTGTTGGGGGAAGGGTTGGAGGGGGTGGGGGTGGGGGTGTTGGAAGCCACAACATGAGTAAGTACTGTTTTGGAGTCCTGCTTCTGTCACATATGATCTTGATTAAGCCTCCAGATTTCAGGTCAAAGCCAAAAACTAGTTGGAGCGCCCGACTTCAAAACAAAACATGTTGAATGCACAGTAAAGCCACTTCCTCAGGGTTTTTTTTTTCCAGCATTACAAAGCAAACACTATACAACTCCCGATGTATGTAGGGTCGAGCTCCGGCGGCCTGGAGGTCGGGTCGAGATGAAACAACGTGCTAATGAGGGTTTTAACTTACGCTGCTACTGATTATGCAACCGGCACATCTGTAAACTTCGCCCTCTAACACGAACAGGACTGACGTTCATTAGCTCCGGGTCGAGTTTGGCCCTTCCCCATCCAGCGTTCGCTGTAAAATTGGAATGCCAATAAAACGTCCAACAGAGGCCGAGAAGTTTACACTCGCACGGATCGCTGGCGAGAGGAGCAGAGGGGATGAATAACCCATCTGAGAATCAAATAGTTGTCATTCCTTGCCTCTGGCAGAACTGCTGGCATATTTATGAGCTGTAGGTTCCCTTCAGCACCACAGCGACAACAAAGCTGGCCACTGCCTGCCGGAGACACGATAAGACAAGTACAGAGCCGAGGAGGCGAGGCCTGATCATATGCCCAAGGACAACAGGTGCACGAGTCGGTCTCACCTCGGCACTTGTGACGTATAAATGCCTTTCATTTGAAGGCGTGACTTCTGGTCTTTGTTAAATTAGACTTTATTTACCTCTCTTGGTAGGTGACTCGGCTTTGCAGACGTGCCCTTAAAACGGTCTCATTTCCACGATTAGATGTGTGAGACATCTTCCACTGTTAATGTTGCATGGCATTAGACAGCTGTGCACGTAGAAAGGGAGCCGGCCAACAGAGAATGAAATGAGGAAGTGCCGTCACCTAAGCGAGCATCAAAACTTCTTTGTAAATAGCATGACTCCGATGTAACCATGAAGCAGCAGTATATATATTTCCAATAGGGTTTAATACTGAAAGTTTTCATCACGGCAAACAAGGTATGAGCAAATCTATTGTAAAGGAACTGGTCAGAGTATTAAAACATACAGATAAGAGACAAAAAAGGGTTCGGAGTTTCGTGTTGCTCAACAATAATCTGTGAAAAACGCTGTTTGTTCCATAGTTGACATTTACCAACATTTCAATTTCAGAGATTTACAATCATTATTTGGGCAGCATCTATGTTTGTGTGGTCTGATGGGATTAATGGCTTGCGATTTGCCACTCTATCCAAAAGGTTACAAAATGTGGCGACCAGGACCTCTAAACTGATTTTGTTTGTAGAAAATTAATAAATAAATCATTTAATAATACATAATCAATTCAATTTGAATTGAGGTCTTTTAATTTGAAACAGATACAGGAAGCTACAGCATTTGGCGACCAACGGCGCAACTTCATCACCTTGTCACTCCCTTGGGGTCAGACATTTGTATTGCAGTGATGCTAGGACGGGCGACGGTGAATTGGACTCTTTCTTGTCCAGCCACAGTGAATTCATAAAATCTACAGGCTGGTTGCCCGGCAACTAATCCTAGCCAAACATTGTTCTGCAGATAACTTCTCGCAAATAATTTTTTTTTTAAAGAAAATTCAACATTCAAAATAGTTGTTGAACGGTCAGTTAAAAAGATAAATATAACCGTCGGAAAACGTGCGCGCTGAGACGAGGAGAAAAACATGGGAGAGACCCCGGAGGACGATAAACACAAGAAAAGGTCCTCTACGAGGACCGTCTGCCGAGTGAGCCACGAGGATGCCCGAATGGGGAACGTGAACTCCGAAAACAAAGTCCTCTGTAGTGCTGCTGGTAAAGTTCTACTTCAGGATTAAAGTACATATTACAGTAAAATTATATCAGAGTCAAATAACTTGGAGAAGTACAGACGAGACAGTATGTTTTAGTGCATTTCAACTTTTACAACCTCTTCTATGACTTCATGGGATTACTTCAGACACGACTCCCCCCCCCAAAAAAAAAAAACCTGAGTAAAATAGACCAAATACAGAGTCTCAAACAAATCCTTTGTTATCTTTGCATCCATGGAAACAAAAGCAGCCCTTGGCCGAACAGTGTAGCCACAACACTCCGACATAAAAAAAGGAAAAAAGTGAAGCACGGGGCTCATGACATCCCCGTTTGTACCATCTTACAGTACAACTGTTGAGTGAACCAAATCACCTCCGCTGCACAGACCACTGCAGTTTACAAGATGCAAACACAATATCGATTTACTTATTTGCATCTAAACCAAAATAGTTAAAGCTACAAATGGACTGAAATTTGTGTGTGTGTGTGTGTGTGTGTGTGTGTGTGTGTGTGTGTGTGTGTGTGTGTGTGTGTGTGTGTGTGTGTGTGTACACAGTTCCTCAATAGCTAGCGATGGTGTATATTTCTCTAAAAACTGTTTCATTTCCTGCCACTCGGAGGTGGTTTCATGCGCTTCTCTTTTCATTTTTGTAAGTGGCTTTAGAAAAAAATGTTGAGCCCGTTTGAAGGCATCCCCTCACATAACACACACCGTCATTTATCAATTGAATAAGCTCATGATGCATTTCAAATGAAACTGTGAGGAAAAGCCATTTGACAGCAACAGTGACACAGTAGAGCGAGAGCACCACTCGGGTTATTTAAATCTTGTGTTACAGTCAGAATGCACACACACTCTTCAGCTGAAGGTATTAATAGTTTCATCGTCTCGGCCCGTTACTATGAAGAAATACCTCCTACTTGACAAATGAACTGCAGATCTTCACCAGAATGGATCAAACAGGATGTAAATTAACACTCAGTTCTACCAGATTACTTAAACCAAAAATTCAAGCTTTCACCAATTAGTAAACATCTTATTCGGCTGCAAAGATATTCTGCCTCAACTTTTGATCACGTGATCTTTGTTTTCGATTCTAAATAACTTGGATCACATAACTGCATTTATAGTTTAAACAATTAGTCCATGAATAAATTAGTCCAGCAGGCCGATGTTCTTTTCACTATTTCAGGAGTGTAAAATGTCAACATTCATATCAAGAACTGTAAGTGTTGTTATCAAGATCTATACTGAGCGGGAAACTCTGAACCATTGACACTATTTTCTACATTACATGATTTACCCGCGGCCAACCCCCCCCGTAGCTATCATGTAGGTCTCACAAGCTGCACACGCCTCTCGTTGCAGGTGGCTGCTGAAAACACCTCCCTTGTCTGTGCCATCACTCCCGACCGAACGGCCCAGTGACCCCCACCACCTCCGTCTGAGCAACGCGCTCCCGGTGGCCCAAGGGGCTCGTGGTGCAGCAGAAGGCCAGTGACACGTTATTCGAAACTTTAACCTCAGCGTAGTGCGGCGGCTTTACCCTGGTCCCCCTCCGTGTGCCTGCAGTCCATTACTTTCAGGAGGGGGTATCAGTATTTAAAATAACCATGAACCAGACTTGAAAAGTCTCAGCAAACTAAGGGGGCTTTGACAGATCAATCGACTCATCGATGTAACAAGCCACTTGAAAACTCTCAGAAACAGAAAGACGTTTAATAAATGTAATCAATTATGAAATATCCGTCAGATTAATTGATTAAAAAAATTATCATTAGTCTCAGCCCTAATTGGGTTAAACCTATTAATAATCTGATTAAATGTCTGACTACTTGTGTTGCTTGCCCTATTGGACTCCGTTCTATTGTTCGTCTTTGCAACCCAAAATCTCGGCAAGAGGCTGAAACACAAGACTGCAGAAATGGACCTGTGGAAGTAACACCCAGGCAGTAAATAAAACGTGGCGCAGACAACATATGATGTCAGACAGAGAGGCTATCGAAGCCCCGGGGAGAGATTGAGGGAAAATAGCAGCGAGAGACAGAGATGTTGTTGAGAAGTCTATTGGCCAAACCTGCACTTGCTGCCAGGCTTTGTTTCCAATCTCAGTCCATGCACGTGGAGGAAGCAAAGCCCACTGCTACTGAACACTGCACACACACTGCTACACCCTTGCAGGCCTCTGCAGTCCAATCCAGTATAGTACTGTACCTATCACTGTGGGCCTTTGAGTCTCTTAATCTGCTGCCAGACTGGAAGGCCTGGTAGAAAGCCTTGGAGGGGTTCCTGTGTCAACCACATTTGGGGAAGAGAGAAGAGACAGAAACAGTGAGGAGCTCAAAACAGGGAAAATAGATTCAAGGTTGATTTCTAGAAATGCTTTTCTTACGCAACTCCACCGCTGCCGTTAACTCTACAGCCTCTCGGCCTTCAATACAACATATAGGACATGGAAACAGATCACAGCTGAGGGGCTAAAGGAAAGGGAGTCTTGATCTACACAGGAATGCATGTTCAAAGGTGGGTACAGCTTCATAAACTTTAAGGGCCTCCTTCAGGCCATTTACCTACACTGTTAATCACCACTCAAGCTTAGCCGGTCCTCTTATAACCAAACACACGGCATGACATATTAAAACCTGCTTTTCACTTCAAAACTCTGAATCATTCATTGAGTTTGTTTTAATGGAAAAACCAAATCTAGCACAAATTATAATTTAAAGAATATTTATATTTATATACGAATACATACAGATTTATTTTCCAAAGTTAAGAAAAACCTGTTTTATTTTAAGGGTTAAAGACAAACTTCGATGTAAACCTTGTTAACATGTCCATGGAGGTTGTTTTTTTCATGTGCTACAAGACGTATTACGATCAAAATAAGCAGCGAACACCATGGATTAGCATTTCCACTTTCTTTCTTTCTAAAAAAAAAAAATCCCCGATTCAGACAACCAGGGTTTCATGTCACATACCTAAAGAGCCAATCCCGTCAACTTGGAGGTGGGGCTTTCGATATGGTGGAGCTGCCAGCTCAAGTTTCAGGTGAGTGGTGGAGGGATTGGTGGAGATAGAGGCGGGGACTATTTGGTGTAGAGTTACATCTGAGCCACTTATGGATCTTTTTCTTGCTTCTAAATATGTCATTGAAATGAACAGAGATTTGTTTTTGGGGGTTTAATCAAAGCCGGGAGAGGAACCTTAAAGCTGACAACTGTTCACAATTTTTACTTTGTTATTACGGAATTTAAGATGACCTCCTATATTCCAGTTGATTAGCTTCAGGAACATCATGTACTATGCCAAGGGATGTATGTCGGGAAGGGGAAAGGAAATCCCCATGTTGACCTCTGCACACACACACACACACACACACACACACACACACACACACACACACACACACACACACACACACACACACACACTCTTCATCTATTCCCAGTTCGTGCTTTTCAAAACTAACTGCTTCTCTCCCACATTCACATAAATGCACACTGACATGAGCATACGCACACATATGCACGCATGCGCACACATGCGCACACAGAGGAGCGAGCTGACAGACGCAGCACAGGGGAATGAGGAGTTGATTTACAGCATGTGTGTGAATATTATAGCAGCCAAGGCTCTTTTCCTAGAAATATCTGGCACAAACTCCCTTTGTCAAATTACCTCATGACTAAACACTCTCACAAACCTCCTCCTATGGCTCTGCTTAACATTACTTTGCAGGCAGTGGTGAAAGAAAAAGAAAAAAAAACCTGCACACATGTGGCAGGCACACACCTGCACTTAAAAGCTCTCCTTTTGACAGCTAAAGTCAGAGCTCTACGAGAGGCCGAAACCAACGAGGTCAGATGACTTGGAGGCCTCTTCATGAATGAGGTAAGGAGCAGAGGAGTAATCATTCCCTGTTTTCAAGTAGCAAACACTCAACTCTCAATGGCTGCCTTTGTCTTGAATGCAACATGTCAATATCCATTTATGAAAGCTCCCCTTTGTAAAGCAAGCAGTGTTCTGCAGTAGTGGTGAAAGTGTGGTCTCCTCCATAAACCCCAAATACGCAGTGCGAGGAGGACAGAAGGAGGGAGCGCAAAACCTGCCAGATACAGTATGTACACACCAGAAAAATCCCCCTTTTCTTTTTCTAAACCTCTGTCAAAGCACGTGAGCCAACCAGACACACACACACACACACACACACACACACACACACACACACACACACACACACACACACACACACACACACACACACACACACACACACACACACACACACACACACACCCTGGAGCAAATGCATGACCTGGCAGCAGACAAAAATAACCTTTTGGTGCATTTCTGCTGCTTGATGTCACACATCCAGCCAGAGCATGACACATGTTTCTTTTTTTTACTTTTTTTTTTTTACTTCTTTTCTGCAAACCAGTGGCCATGTCACAGGTTCAGTCCCCCGGTGCTGAACTTCTTAATAACCTTGTTTGGTGGGGGGGGGTTATTAAGCACTTACTTTTCAGCTGTGCTGAAGGTGCAAAAGGAGAAAAAAAAAAAAGAAAGTGCGAGAGGTTTGGCACATAAAAGGTGTCAAAATAGATTCTTTTAATTCTGCATCGAGGTGTTGCAGAGGCGCAGCACTTCAGCGACGGTCCCACTAAAGTGCACACGCTGAAACATAACTACAAATAGGGACTGTGAGCTCAAGACCTACCATGGTGAAACCACACGTACTGTGATTGGTGGACATGAGCTGCTATGTTTCCAGTGCAAACCCTCCCACTGAACTTTACTTTAAAAAAGGAGACTATTTCAGTGCGCTGGGGGGCAGAAAAAGGGTTCTGCTACCAATGTGGGGGCAGGGGTAGTAGATGGACAGGACAGGTAGAGTAACTGGGAGGCAGGGGGGGGGCAGAGGGAAGACAGAGAGGCTAAAAGAGGGTGTTGAAAGCTCTCACTGTTGGTGCTCATGAGGCTTCAGGTTCAGGCAACATGCATATACAGTATCTGCCACATGGCAGAAGTAGGTCAAAACTATTTAGTTTTCAGCGTCCCAATGGGATTTTCTTTCAGCAGTGTTTGGGTCGTAGATGAGGGAGATGGAGTACAGGAAGGTCCCGGAGCAACTGCACCATAATGACATGGCCACCAAAGGAGATTGGAAGCTTGGATGCTAGCATCTATCCATTCACTATAAACCAGCTACGAGCTATAACACAATAACGTTAACCTCCTCTCTGTTCATTAAGGTAAAGTAAGCATGTGTAATGATGCATGTTCAGCTGGAGTGTACAGTATGCAGTGGGAAATAACTGACAGCTGCAGTGACAGGACTTACCCCGAAGCAATACCTGATTAAATCGTGCAGGTAACGAACGCTAACCATTCATGCTACATCTTGTTTTTTCTTTCAGAACAGTCTAACCTATCCAGATCTTTCATTATTTAATTTGATAATGCTAAGAGATTGTTTACATTAGCCTTTATATCACGGGAGGGAAAAAAAATTCTCATGAACTTGTTATATTTTTACGTGTATCGCACCAAAAAAATATTGGCAGTAGAGATATCTTTTTTTTACAATCGTGTAGAGGAGATTGTCTCGAATCTGGCAATATCTGAACCATGTCTGAGGGACACTATATGACTTAACAATTAGAAAAACGATGTACTTAGTTCCTGCAGAAAATAAAAGGTCATGAATGACTCTGGGTGGGCGGGGCCCAAACCAGGACTCGCACTCTGTGCATACACGCCTGTGATATGTGCTAATAACTCAGCTGTAGTGTAGGCCCACAAATTATTCTTTTTATTTTTTTAATACAGAGTGGGACATAAGTTTGGCACTGTGCTGGAGACAGTACAGAGGTCGGCTGTGATTTCAAAACAGGATTAGCTGAAAACGCTTTGTTGTCCAGAGAAACGAGGGGTATTATCAGAAAGGGGTAAGCTCTGCTGTTTATTTTGACTTTCTGTACGTTGTGACGCAATCAGGACTTTAATTAAACCGATAAGGAGGGGTTGTAATAGGGGTTAATGAATGATGTGAATTTCATTGAGAAAAAATAAATAAATAACCATTTGAACAATCGCTAGTTTCTGAAGCAGTAAATAGCTAAAAAGTGAGACGAGTTAATGCTTCAAGTCACCGAAGTTCCACTTTCCAAAAACAAGATAACGTGTATTCTGAGCCGAGTTTATCTGCAGCACAGTGCAGCACATCCCCAGTGAAATCCCCAGTGAAACAGGTCATTTAAAAACCTCGGGGTGCGTTTGTTGTGCTTGTCAGAACAATAGAGGGCGTCCATACCTGGGTGGAGGTGATGACTGAAGGAAAGCCTACTTACAGACTAGTGGTGTCAGTCAAACGAGAACAATGCATCTTTCTTTTTAAAAATAGCTCAAAGGTTGAGAGGAGGAGGCTGGGGTCACAGCATGATGAAGTAGTTGACGAGTGCACACAGAAGTGATTGCACTATTGTTAAAGCAGTTACAGGTAACTCTATTGCTCCTTCACGTATGTTAGATTACATGTTTGGTGCATCTGGAAAAGTTCTAATTAGACCACAAACGGTGGCAGCCAGATTAAAAACGTGGATTACTACTAACGCCAACAACAAAAAAGTGTTGACTTGTACCTCAGTGAGGCACTCTGGATAAAATGTGCCCACCAAATGTCATACGATATGACCAGAGAGCCCCAGTGCGGAAGCTGGAAGCGAGCAGAGGAATATTAAATGAATAGAAGGTGGAGAGCGGCTCGGGCTAAAAAACAGGATACAGCAGTGAAGCAGAGGTCACCGATGGGAGGGAAAGACCTTGCGGTGCATGTTTGTCTCACTGTGTCACTCTCTCACACACTTCCACCGTGACGAGAAAAAAGAATGGGCCGTTAATGACTTCGGTGAGTTTGTCCAAAAGGTATTGCAACACCGTGCCGCTTTCCTCTTGCGAGTGCCCCCCCCCCTGTACCCCCAACATGGATACTTGTGCTCACACCCAGTCAACCCGCCGCCTTAAAAAGGTAACACCGCTCATCCGCAGTCTCCCGATTCACAGCGGCAGCTAGGCATATCCTGGGGGGCGGGCAGGGAGGGGGGGGGGGGGGGAGTTGGGCGCGACCTGGACTCCCCTCCGCTCTTACCACCCGAGGAGGATCTTGCATAAGCTCGCATTCTGCGAGGACAATAAAACCACAGCTCCGCCCCAAGTATGAGGTCAATTACGTACAGACTACAGATGCAATACGTTTATGGGAAAATCATCCCACAGCATCTTCAGTCTGCAGTCTATAGCTTCATTGTTTTCCTTTAATTACTTGCAGGGAAAACTACAGGGTGGAGGAAGATATAGGCAAACAGCAAGGACAAAGAGGGTGGGGGAGGATGGGGGACAGGGGGTGTCAAGCATTGCTATAATGCCTCCTGAAGAGAGGCACGGCAAATTTCACGCTGCAGCTTCCTCCACCTCTTCTGAGCATACCACAGCAAAGGGAGCTCCTTCAGCACCTCATCAACAATCACGTGTCATGATTTTGCGCCAAGCCGCGTCTGTCAGTCAATCAGTGGGGCGAAGCTGGTACGAAGCAGCGACAGCACTGGAGGATGTACCAGAGGAAAAAAAAAAACCCCACCAGTAGTCAGCCGGAGGGAGTGTGCGGCGCTGCTTACTGGGTGGGCGGGTTGAACCGCGTCCAAAGGCGCCAAACGTAACAACGTACAGTGACTCGGCCTCCGCTCGCGTTGCATAAGAAAAGCCCCGTGACGGGACAACAAGCAGAGTTGGTCGACACACCCCACTGTCAGGTCTCTTATCGGCAGAATAGGGGCACAGTGGAAAGACTACTGCTCAATGTCTGATAGGGCTCGGCTGCTCTTATCAGCCTGGGAGCCGAGTCTTCACAGGCAAAACATAGGTACTCCAGAAACACAGTGCCTGCAGGGAGAAGCATTGTCACAAACCCCAACAGTGTTGGAAATGGAGCCTGGCATTAAAAAAATTTACAAAAAAAATCTCCAAACTAATTGGTCTGTTGTCAAAAATACACAAACAGTTCATGTGAGGAGGAAGAATTTAAAATGTTTACATTTTGTGCTCATAAAAAAAGAATAAAATCATTCTTCACCATTTCTATATATCAGAGGGTTTCAAACTGTGAGCGACACCCCCCCTCATTGGGGAAGTGGAGAGTTTCAGGATGGACATAAAGGGAATGTCATGAGATACAGATGTTGCATGAGGTGAAAGGAACAGATGCATGCTGGTCCTGTCAGTTACTGTATTTGGCTCATTGATTTGACCCGCTTCATCACCACGATCAACAACTGGGACACACAAGTCACGGAGGCAATCGAGGTACTTAAAGACCCTGAAGGTCTCATTGCCGCGATCTGCACGAACAACGCACTTCTTCTTAGCATCATTATTAAGTCACGGCCCATCTGAACACACAGACGTGACGGATGTACGTTTTGTGTGACATCCATGCGTCATCATCCACGTGGGAAGTTGTGTGTATCGTATACTTGGTGTTAAAGTTGAGACACCGCTGCAAGGCAACAGCACTGTGGGCAGCAGGCTAGCAGTTAGCAAGCTAGCGTCGTGCAAGAAATGCAAAGGCGTAATGATAAATGGAAAAGATGACGAACGTCAACATTCTCCACAGATGGATTATTAAGTTGCAAAGAAAAACTCTTTACACACATTATATTAACTTAAAATCGAGCAAAAAAAAAAACAACAGAAAAAGTACTTCACCGACCATTTCTGAAAACGTGAACAAACGCGTGACAACATTTTGAAAAAGTTGAGGCGAGAGGTCACGAAGGCCCCGTTTTTATGGACTCTTCCAATGAACACCGTTTTAAAACTTCATTTGAACACAAGTACGGCAAACAGTAATACCAGAAGTGATAAAAATCCAAATATCAAATTTGTTTTGTTTTGTTTTTTAGGTGGGAGGGAACGCCCGGTCCTCAACTCACTCACACATAATTACAGGTGAGTGTAAAGAAAATAGAAAATAAAGATTGGTTTGGACAGTGGCAAAGAAATGACAAAAATACACTTGTGATGTGAAGTGTTTAGACTTCCCTGAAGTGCTTCAAAATAAGAGGCTGTCCACCCACACGTGAGGAGAAAAGTAGTGCCAGTGTGCTGCAATCTGCACATCCTGTCTGGTCTACACTCTGCTGCATGTATGAGACCGTAAATAGAAACGAGCGAGCGATTTCAGGCGCTGTATCATTTCCGCTCGTGTGCGCCACCGACTACAACCGAGAAGTGAGAAGACGGATTGCTTTTGTTCGGTGAGCGAACGGTGTGCGGTCACATTACGCCGTTTAAATAAACCAAACAACCTGCAAACATTGACATTTGCCGTGGGTAACGTTTACTGGTATATTTCCACCCGGTCTTTGCAATGCGGAGGATCATAAGTAACGTAACATCAGCAACGTTTTGATTGTTTACGTGCACGGATCTCCTCTGTACACACTTTAATTAGCCCGACCCGATGAATGATGCGAGTTCAAACTGTGATGTCGTGTATTCGGCACCACATAATCAAACACTCCTTTCTTTATGTTTGTGTTAGAAAGTATTTTCCTGGAGCAGGAACTAACTTATTAAAAAAAAAAGGTCAGGCACATTTATAGGCTGGCCACTGAGCTAACTCCACACACAGGAGCCACTGAGCAACACAGCTTTCATGTTTGCAGCCAAGGCCATCGCCTCAAACACTGTCCTAGAGGGTGACAACTAAACTGGGAGTAAAAAGTTGGAGACAGAAATGCTTCCACACACACACACACACACACTCATATATATATATATATATATATATATATATGAGTCATGTGTATTTTAAACAAGTTGTTTCTTGTGCTGGGGAAGCCATGGGTGCCTCAGGTGGGCTACACTACTTCTTAGGGCTCCAAGAATTCAAAAAAAACCAAAACATTATATTTCCCCCCCTGCCCCCTTTTCTTTCCCCCCACCCTGTCTGCTGTAACACTTCTCCTCAGCTGTCCACTAAAGCTCAGTTCAGCTTCACACTGGCCTTGAGTGATTGTTCAAATTGCGTGCATTATGGGTAATGGTGAATCTGTAAAGCTCAACATGGGTGAAACATTTAATGTTATAGAGGTTTGTTACCTGTCCTCCTCCCCGTCGACAGGTATGTGGATTCCAAATAGGCTGTTGACAGTCGGAGTGGTGAGCTGCAGGCTCTCAGGCATGAGCGGCTTCACCGGTTCCTTCCCGGAGACGACGTGAGACTGTGCGTTGATGAGTCCTTCCAACTTCCTTCCCCCGCCACCCTCCACCAGTCCAAACCCGACCAATGGGAGGCCCTGCGCCCCCAAAGCCGCTGGAGTCTTGCTGTGGGGTATCTGACCTGGAGGCAAACTGGAGGTTGTCACATTTGGCATGGCTGCACTGGAGGCACTGGGCACGGCAGTGGGCCCAGCGCTGGGCACACTGGAGCTCGCTGGGATGGCAGGCACATTTTGAACACCGGAGGATGTCAGGTGGCCTTGCGGCTGTGGATGTCCGCCGGCGGCATACTGACTCACAGTCTGCTGCAGAGCGGATCCACCAACCAACATGGAGCCTCCGCCGCCGCCGCCTCCCATCCCCACAGTCTGCTGCTGCAAAACGGTCGGAGCTGGTTGACCAGCAGGTACAGATCCCCCTCCTGCTGCGGCAACATCCCCGACCTGACTTGGCACCGGAGCCCCTCCAGAGGCCGAAAGCATTACCGAGGCGGGCACTTGTCCGACGGGCTGCGGCACTGCGGGGAGGCCGGACACCGGGAGCGACTGGCCAGTGGCGAGGCCCGGCGGCATGGAAGCAAGCTGCTGCTGCTGCTGCTGATAGTACTCAGTCTGGTTCTGCATCAGTCCAGAGGACTGGGTGGTCAGGTGGTGGCCGACGGGAACCTGTTGCTGCTGCTGCTGCTGGGGAGGGTAACCAACGGGCTGTGCTGGGGGAGGCATGATGGGGGACTTCTGGATGTGGACAGCAGACTGAGGCAGGCCGTTCTGTCCAACGGGCAGGACGTTCTGGGCAGCGGGGGGCTGGAGGGCTCCCGCCGCGGGCTGAGCTGGGACCGCTGCAGGGTTGACGATGGAGAAGGTGGCCGACCCGCTGACACCCTGCTGCCGGGCGCTGTAGTTTTGATGGTGGATTATTTGCTGCTGCTGCTGCTGCTGTGCTAGTGTCTCCACCGAAATCATGCGAGCCGAAGAGACAGAGGTGTCTGCCGTGGAGCCCGTCCCCTGACCCGAGTGCGTTGCCGTGGCAACCACAGATCCTCCCGTGAGCCCGAGCCCACTGTCTCTGTCTGCAGCGGGGTCCTGCGTCGCACCGGCATGTCTTATGCTATCTACAGTCCTACTAACAACAGAGCCCTCCGAGTCTTTCTCGTAAAACTCCGTACAAGTCCACCGGCCTCTTCGAAAGGGCTCTCCAGTACCGTGGTCGAGTTTAATGACCCTGAACCGTGAAGTGCAACTCACCGTGGAGGTGTGAGGAGGGGGAGCCGAACCGGACACCGCAGCAGTAGTCTGGGACGTGTTTACGGACACGCCGGGGGTTGCCCCAGGTTGAGCGATCAGGGGTAGTAAACCGGCTGCAGCGCCGATCCCCGCCGGCTGCTGACCACCTTGAGTTGAGCCCGACACTCCCACTTTCCAAAACTCCCCAATGGGATTGCTCGACAGCGCAGACAGCTGACTGGCTTGAGGTGCGTTTGGCGGCGCCATAAAAAAGCCTGCCTCCGGCTCTCCGACGTTATTCAGCGCTTCTTCGGACGAACTTCTGTCGCACGCCGGCTCGTACTCGGCCCGTGACGCGTCCTCAGTCCGGGACTCGTCCGGGTCGTCCAGGCTCTCCGTGTCGTCGGCGGCACCGATAGCCGCCACCTGGGCCTGAGTCACACTGGTGATCTGAAAGCAGCTCTTTTTCTTGGCCGGCATTTTCGACATCGTCGACAAGCCTGATTCCCGGTCCCGTACGGCGATGTGTATCCTCGGTGCAATAGGGGACGAGCCGTTCCCAGATTAGATCATATTAAACAGCGGGCTCGCAGCTAGTTTTCTCAGCCTATATAACCGGGAAATCAAGATGAATCTGCGCCATCCTCTTCCTCCCTCGGTCTCCTGTTGCGTTTCATGAGCCCCCACCACCCCCCCCCCCCCCCCCCCCCAAAAAAAAAAAAAAAAAAAAAAAAACCCGCAAACGCCGCACTTCGCTTCGTCTCGTCCAGCAAATCCGGCTTCGGACGACCGATACGAGGCGGCGTGCGCGGAGGTCGATCCGGAGGCTCGGGTCGGTGTCCGCACCGGCCCGCTAATGTCCCGGTCGTCCGGTTGCCGAACGGCCGTTGTCGCGGAGTGTGTTGCCCGGCTGCAGGGAGCTACTTCAGGCTGAGGAGGGCCCGCAGCCCTCCACTCACCGAGCTAGCTGACGATTCAAGCCAACTGGCCGCCGCCGCCTCACACTCCCCCTGCGTCGGAACAAGTACGAGACATCTTCCCGAAAGCGGCCCCGCGTCGCCTCTCCACTTCTTCACGGGCTTTCAAAGTCATCCGTCGGCGACACTTCCTTGCGGTAAGCTTCACCGCGGCAGAGAGAGAGACACCGAGACGCTCTTGAATTTCACGCCGAGAGCAAACGAGAAGCCAAACAGCGCCCACGGTACAGTTACCTCCCTCACTCACTCAGTCACTCTTGACAAGATGGCTATGTTGTGTGCAGCCGCGCTGCATCGTGGGTAGGTAGTCCGCGCAAGGGGTGTTTACGTACGAGGCGTTTGAGAATCCCTTCCCCCCTCCTCCCTCCCCTCCCCTCCCCTCCCCGATGCTGCCTTCACGGCGCCGTCGGAAAAAAATAATGATTACGATCTGTGCACAAAGCGAGCCCAGTGAACAATCTGTCCTTTGACGTCTATTATACATAGTTGTGTTGCTGAAAACCTCAATGTAGTTTTTGCCCATGCTGATAATTTTAGTCTGAAATCATATGACTGAAAGTGTGTAGTGTAGTTCCCCGGGGCCACAAAGAAGAGACGGTTGCGAATAGTGCTCACACAAAAAGTTGATAAACTTATTAGTCGAGCCGCAGTGTTCATATTTTCTGCCTTTTTTTTTTTTTTTTTTAAAGTTCTATTTGTCATAAAATAGCTTTGGGATTTTAACTATAGCTTTGACAGCTTAAGCGAATTACACCTTGGATTCTGGGAAATTGTGACGGGCATTTATCTCACTATTATCACACTATTACCCGACAGACTTTGATAAATATCTTAATGTAAAACATATCAAAACACAGACGGATGGATTGATAATGTTCTCCCAATAATCAGTGCAACACTCTCTCCATGCTGCAATATAGAGCTGCGCTGATTAGTCGATTAGTTTATTGACAGAACATATATCTCCAATGATTTTGATACTCTAATAATTGTTTTGAGTCATTTTTAATGCAACAAATGCTTTAAAAAGTCTATGATCTCAGGTTTAAATCTGCATATTTCCTTGTTCCTTTGGTCCTCCATGATAATAAACTGAATATCTTTTGGTTGTGGACTGTTGCTCAGACAAAACAATACCTTTTTGGATTTGGAAAACATTGGTCGATATATTTAACCATTTTCTGACATTTTAAAGGCCAAACATTGAACTGCTTATTTGAGAAAACGAAAGGCAGATTAGATTAATCAATAATGAAAACAAAGGTCTCCTGGATGAGCCAATATTCAGGCTAATGTGTGATAATTGGATTTAACACATTCATTTACAAATCAGCACCACAAACACACATTTAGAACAAACCACAAAATAGAGCAGCTATCAGAATAACACTATCACATCTTTTATTGAACTGAGATATTTTGTATTTTTCAGTGACCTAACTATTACGAAAAATAAATAAATCCAGTCAATCTGTACTGGAAGGCGCCTGAAGGCATCAGCTCTCTCTCTCCACCCTCTACATGTATTTTATATGCTGCAGAGTTACACAGTATGTTTCTACACTGGTAATACCAGAACACTTCTAAAGGATAAATCTGCTGTGTGAGTTGCACAGATACCTCATAAAAACTGATTCACAAGATCTCACAGTTCTTGTTTCGTGTGGGTGCTTTGTTTGAAATTCTTCATGAACACTACCTCTGCATTTTTATGGAGGCCGTATAATGGATGATCGGGATGTCACTACCAAGGAATTTAACCCTTGGTAGTGGGATAGGTTGTCTTTTAGCTTGCTATTCACATACTGCACTTTATTATGCACATAACCCTGCAGGGAAAGTTGGTTTATAATTATTGATAGTTCTTTTTTTTTTTTTTTAAAGGTTGAATTTGTTGATACAAACCTATTATTTATGCAACAGCACAGACGTCACCTTCAACACAAGTTACAATGACCTTTACAGGTAATTCTCTCAGTCTTTTCTCTCATTTTTTGACCTTATGGCACAAAGTACAGCGTGCTATAATTTCTTGAGATGAACACAATACCCACTGGTTAGGTTCAATGTATGTCACAGAAATACGAGTTGTGAGGGAATTTACCAACACCTAAGGAGCTGCATTATATCTGTAAGTCGAAAATAATTAACCTTTTGTTGTGTAAAAAAATCAAAAGGACAATTTAGGTCTAGTTACAATGTGACTGATTAGAAAGTAGGCTATGAGTAAATCTGCATGATTCTTTTTTTTCTATCGTAAACTATTAACAATCAACCACAAAGGTTCCAGTTTCACTTTTGTGCTTTTATCTCAGAGATAAATGAAGAAAATATATCTAAATAAAGAATCAAAGAGCCAAATAACTGTCTTAAGACCTGTTTTTTTTACACTTCTACCCCTGAGGAAAAAAACTGTACATTGGCTCAGTCAAGAGTACAGTACTCTCAAACCATAGAGAACACTGCCCCGGGTGGCCAAGGAGGGACATTTAATTTCCGATAGGGCACATGCTTCACTTTCCTTTTTTGGTTATTTTGAATAAACCTTGAAACCTACACCATCTAAGTTGGCTTACATTTCTCAGTGACTTCGTTTTATGGTAATTATCTGGCGGCACATGCCAATTCAAACATGCTAGTCTGTGATTGATGATTACATGTGAAGAAAGAGACAGAAACAAAAAATAGTTCACCTATCAAACATGTTCAGAAGGTACTACACTGCAATTGAGAAATATCACTGTGCATTTTACACTAATACATAAACTCACATCACATGTTATTGTCAGTCTTTGGCTGGATCTGAATGTTTCTAATCTGTTTTTTGATTGACATTGATTAT
>NW_027210709.1:0-52500 GCF_029030835.1 Brachyistius frenatus | reverse complement strand
TCTACCAGCACATTCATACATGAGCATTTCTTTTATTGGATTGACTATTTTTTAATTTTTGTATTCATTGTGAAGGATGGCGCGAGAGCTAGTCCGGCGCACTTCCGCTAGTCACTGCAGGCAAAAAGGTTGCACGCTTTGATTATGGCTTCGGTTTGGGGATGAGGGTGGATGAGGGTGTGTGAGGGTCCAGAAATTGTGGGACTAATGTCCGTAGACTTTCAGGTTTCTTTGCACAGACGACCTCCTCTCTATCCTTTTTAAAATAAATAGCCAGAAGAGCAGTTTATCTGAAATAGGGTTGCAACTAATAATCATTTTCTTCATCGATTAACTAATGTGCCCATTCTTCTTCTTTTTTTTTTTTTTTTTTTTTTTCCCAATTAATCAGCTCACACTAAAATAATAGCAAAAAAAAAAACATAGTCATGTATGTGGTGTTTTTAAAATAGCTCGTTTTGTCTGGCCAATTATTAACCGAGCATAGCCGGTTTACTGTCATCGATGACAAACAAAGGCAGCAAATCTTCATGTTTTAGAAGCTGAAAGCAGCAGATATTTGTAGTTGTTGCTTGATAATTCATTGAAATGAGGGATTTGAAGTAATTGTCGCTGGTAAATTTGACCCAAAAAGTCTCTCGGGTTGTAGACGGAGACATATAATGTGATGTGAAAGCAGATATCATCTTGGCTTGAATATAGTGATAGCAGAAAATGATTGTCTTTTCTGGGTTTAAAAGGCTTAATTGCAGTTAAGCGATGTCATTTTCTGAACTCCTCACCAGACTGATTTAGCTGTTCTATTATATCCACATTACTGATGATTATTTATAAGAAATTTCACTGTGTGAATATATTGGGGAAAGTGCCGATAGTCATCCCCTCAACATCGTTACAATACCGACACCAAGGTGTTTTCTCCAAAAATATTGACTTTATTAGATTTTGTTCATGTCGCCTAACCCTAACTCTAGCTGTAGCTGGAAATGTAAAAATATAACTGAGGAAATGAGCAAGCACTTCTTGGATCTGACAGCACTGTAACAGAAAACGGGTGCTCCTGATGCATGAGTAAGCAGTGGTCACAAGAAAGGAAATGAATTCCCAAAAGTCGAGGCAGACTGTATTGTTATTGTACAGTGTTTAAAGCATCCATTATCATGGCTTCCTTGTGCAGACACATGTTCTTTCTTCCTGACAAAAGTATGATTTATGTATTTAATTCGTAGCTTAAATGATGCAATCATATTGAGATAGTCATTTAACTTGAAGCATATTTGATCCATCCGTGTGATCTGACAAGGTTGCCTCCATCCTGTGGCTTGATGTGTTTTTTTTTTTCAGTCTCAGGAAATAGATGTCCTCGTCGGAAAGGACAGGGAGACCTTTTACACCAGCGGTCTCACTTTGGGCTCAAAGAAGTGTTCAGTCCTCAGAGACAGCCTCAACGATGACGGGGACTGGACAATGGACATCAGGACAAAGAGCCAAGGAGGAGAACCGACATACAATGTCTCTTTGGGAAAAGCTGGAAAAGGTAAAAGTCTAGCGTCAAAACGGTTTCCTTCACTGCAACCATGAACGCGCTGCCTGCACTGGTAAAGACACCGTATTGTTTAACGTCATGAAAACATTATATGGGCACGAGAGCTACCACAAGGAAGTGCAGACCTGAATATATCGGGCTTATTCACTTGTAACATGAGATCAGTGACCCACACATGACCAAGAGCTCACAAGTGTATCTGCAATACACGTTTGTTGTTGCCACGAGAGTTCCAACTTGTGGTTGCTTTCAAAATCCATTTATTTACTCGATAATTGTTTCAAAAATGGTAAAAGATGGCTGCCACAATTCCTTAGAGCTCGACTACAAATAACCTTTTTAAAGTTGCCAGCAGATCAGTGAAGGTGCTAATATATACTGGCCTTACGATTCGCCTGCCAACATCAGCGCAATTTACAGATGTCCCCTAAAGGTTTTGTATGCAGACATTTGGTAGACACTACAATTTACAGATGTTCCCTAAATGCCTCACGCAGGCTATGGGTAGATAGATACCAGCTGGAAAAGCCTCTAGTTCCCACTCAGTGTAGCGACAGGTGAGTTGTAAAATGATTTAAGCCTCATTTCTTTCTTTTTTAAATTAATCAAGTGGGTTTTTTTGTTTTGTTTTTTAAATCTACCTGAGTGGGTCCTTATTTATCTCCGTGGGCTGCCTGAGTAAAGGCCATATATGCGAGACACTGGGCTATAATTTAGTGCCATTATGTTCTGTCACTGCATCAATATAGACTCTTCCATGTCTGCAAAGCATCTTAGTATGGAGAAGTTTCCACCCCTGCACAGGCCAAGACATATTTAAAAATGAAAAAAAAATATTTACTTTAGTGTGAGACAATGAAAAGCAGCAAATCCTCATGTTTGAGAAGCTAAAATGTGCAAATATTCAGAAAACAAATACACCTAAAACACAAAAAATATTTTTCAAATGATTGCAGATGAGCACAAAATCACATTTAGTCGCAATAAGAGATCAATTATTTTGGATAATGACTAAAGCCATTATTTAAACTTTTGATTTTCTAATAAAAAGTATGAATATTTGCTGGTTTCAGCTTCTTGTATGCAATAATTTGACCTGCAGGTATGCTATAAAAAAAACAGCTTTGGTAAACCTCCTAAACATAATGTGACGCTTTCAGGCAGGTCTCATGCATGCAGACAGACTCAAGTTAAAATATTACACGCACTTATTACATAGTGTCTCACCATTGTCATGTAAGCCAAGATTTGCCTACTGCTGTAGGTTTGTCTTTATGGGCCTCAGTGTGACATTATTTCACCGTTTCTCACGCAAAGAATTTGTTGAGGTCTGACACCCAAGATGATCTAATTGGCCACAGCGTCGTATTGTCCAAATCAATAGCCAACAAAGCTTTCCAATACTTTTTTTTTTAAACTTGGGAGTATGCTGCTAAATGTGAGAAACATTGATTGCAATAAAACCCGACTCTTATTTTCCTTCAAATATTTCTACACTGTCCTCTTTCCTCATGCTGCTGCTCTTCATGTTGTACTTTGCACGAGTAGTCAAAAGGGCATAAATGAAGTGTTGCACATACTTGATTTGTACCAACAGGTGCATTGAGATTTGAGTCTTAATTAGTCTTTGTCTTTTACGGTCATGTCTTGATTTGGCAGAATGAGCCGGTCTCTGCTTGTATTCTATAACGACAACAACAAAATGTCTTTGCTTGGCTATTTAGTGTTAATTAGCAAAAGCTGTCTGGACTTATTGAGTGCACTGATCTTTGAGTAGCTTATTGTTACATTACAAAAAACACTGATATTCAAATGTGCAATGGTAGAGCAGGGCTATGTGGGAAATCATTCACTTGTTCCCTATTTAACAAGCACAAGTCAGCAATTCATTTGGAAGTTTCGGACACTGAATTTGACTGTTTAAACCCGAGGTGCAGTGTCTCAGGAAATGTATGGACACCACATTGTGTCAATTGGCTAACAGCTAGCCCCGTGTTGTACTCTGAATATCCCTAAACCACACATTACATACTTGAACTGGCTTCCTTTACCACTTTTCTTAACTCTCTTTTTCTATCTCTTTTCTTTCAGTTATGATTCTTGTAATGGGCAAAGAAGGGGTCCATGGAGGTGGCTTGAATAAGAAGGCTTACTCAATGGCAAAACACTTGAGGGATTCAGGGTTTTAATGTTTTCAAGCTCACTTAGATTAAATTTGAGGGACAAAAAGAAGAGAAAAGAAATATTGCTGTTAAGATTTCTCCTGCAAGCAGTTCAAATGTCTCGGAAACTTTTAATAGCAATGAAGAGTGGTAAGATACTGTGTCACCTATGTTCCACCCTGTAGGGGGGGAGACTCTTCAATTTTGTTAATTTCTCTTTTTTTCCTTGTGTGCTCCAGTATTGGTTTTAGTCATGGGAAAGGAGGCGGTCCATGGTGGAAATCTTAACAAGAAAGCACATGCAATGGCTGAGTACCTGAGGAAGTCTGGATATTAAGCAACCTCTCCACCCATTCGTCAACTTAGCAGCTCACTTCTCACTCACCGTATTGGTATGACACTACTTCAGGATTAGGTGGCATACAATGTTCTTTCTACCCAGTGTACTTTTATACACAGCCTTTTGTTTGCTTAACTCCCCTCCCCACCCTGTTTTTTTTTTTTTAATCCCCCCCACTTTAACATTGTACTTATGTTTTTGGCACTACAGTAATGGCATGTTCATTGAAATGTTTATTAACCAAAAGTGTGCAAAAAAAAAAAAAAAAGATCGCAAAGTGTAATAAAAGTGTTGAACAAATTTGGACTCGCCTTGTATACCATTCACTTAGTATCTGGCTAGTATTCCAAGAGGGAGTACACATGTAGTGGTGGTGACAGTTGCATAGTTCTGCTTTTTTTGAGCATTACTAAAAGAAGCTGGGTTCATTTTCTTTCTTTTTTTTTTTTTTTTTTTTTTTTTTTTTAATCAGCATGTGGGCATTTTTAAAAGTTGCATGCATACCCTTTTTGGCATTCAGACCCCCTTCCTGTCCAAGCTCAATATTCCAGCCAAAACCATCTTCTCATCTGCCTCCATCATCACATCTTCAAGCCTCCATTTAAAGAAACGACGAACTTCCTCTGACAAAGTCCTGTATGTGTGTACCGATTTTTCGCCACCCTCAAGCAGAACTTCTTTTACCCTCCATCACATGCTTTTGCTGTTGTACCTGAATGTGGTCTTAAAAACTTAATGACGTGGTGTTGGGCTATTGTGTGAGTGTAGTGTAAGGTCAGCATTACCGAGATTGTCATCGAACTTCACCACATCTTGGGAGTCTCGGCGGACATTCCACCTCTGTAACAGCTGAGTCAGTCATCTCCTGCTATCTGTAAATTTTGCTGTAAATCACTAGACACTCATGAGATTATGCCCCCCCCCCCTCCCCCCGGCCCACCCCCCCCACCATCCATCCAGACCATCCTTTGGACCAATTGTCAATGAGAGGATCATCGGAATTCCTTCAGCCTGTTCGGATGGATGATTGTTGGCATCACCTGTTGACTGTAAATCATCAAGATGACTTCAGATGACTGTAAAACATGTAACTGCTTCTTTAGACTTCAACACTAAACTTTTCATCACTAATTGATTTGTTGCTAACTTCATGTTCATTAACCAATGAAATGGCAATGTAATTTTACTACAGTATGAATGCATTTTGACTGTAAACCGAGGCTGTTGCGCTCCAACACCTGGGAATTATTTGCCTTGTGCTTTAGTCATCAAAGGTATATTCACAAATTGTCATAGTATGGTACTTAGAAGTATATTTAAAAGAAGAAAAAAAATGACGCTGTATACACTAAACATTGAAAATGGTGTTGGTTGGAATAAGAACATTTGTAAGTTGTCTTGTGAAAATTTTCTGAGAATAACTATTCTGTGCCATAAAATTGATATCTGATCTGTTGCTACTATAAGTTGGATTTTTAACTGCTGCGTCAGCAGCTTTTAATGGCACTTTCCTAAGGGATATTTTGGCATCAGTAATCTCCAGACTTTGTGGAATATGTACAGAATTAAACAACAGAAAAATGAGTTTGCAATATTTTGTCTTTTTTTTTTTCTTCTTTTTTTTGAAGTTGGAAATTCGCCCTGCCACGAAATCTGCAATTTCAAATGCCATGAATTGATGAGAAATCTTGTTTACAGACAGATCAAATAAAAGTTATTCCAACCAGAGGTAAAGCCAATATGTCCTGTCTTGCCTTTTGACTACAAATTTGTACATGAATGGATTCAAGAGTTTTAACATGAACTCAAACTTACTGTGTTAATTGCATTAGCAACAACACGGGTAGGGAAAACAGTGGCAGGAATCTTGTACGCTCAAACGCTAAAGCACAACGTTGACATCCTGCGCTGGAGCATGTGTGTAGGTGTCGAGATAAAGTGAAGCTACGGTTCTGTCGCTGAATCCCAGACATTAGGAAATCAAAGCATTTCAATGCAGAAAGCTAAAGGAAATTTCACTTTTTTAAAAGGCTGCAACTTAATGGGAAATTACTTTGATGAGAATATACTCCATTAGGTTAAAACAATTCTGTTTAGTTAAGCATAATTTATTGTGAACATGGAATCTTTTTTAAAGTTAAAAAGCATAATAAAGGACAAAATTAACTTTCTGGTTTTGATGTCAGAGAAGAAATAAACCTTTAACAATATATGTTTAAATTTTTTTTTTTTTTAAATCCAATACTAATCAAATATCTGAATTTCCAGTGAGATCTTCCCAGACTAAAGGAAAGAGTGGCTACTTAGCATATGTTTGTTAGAATTGGCCCATCAATGTGCTGCTACCTGTTCAAACATTTAAACTCATAAATGACTCAAAAGAGTACATCCCCAGTATGGCACATACATTTCGTACCCAGTTAGGCTTGAAAAAAAAAAAAAAAAAAAAGCCATGGTCACCATAACACATACTCACCAATGTTTGATTTATTATTGCTGTGGGTTTTTATTTTTAAGGCATGTCTCCTAGTTGTTCAGCATGTAGAAAAAAAAAATCACTATCTTATTGGCACACACAAAGCTATAAAGGTGGGCTTAGCAAATTCAAATCATATGACTAAAAGTCTAAAAACAAGTAATTAAGAAAGTTGACAAGACTTAACAAAAAGGCGTTAAAATAATTGTTTTAACAGAAGCGTATCTGGACGGCCATTTGAGTACAACTGACTACTTCTCAAGCAGTAAGTAGGAGGTTTTCTGGCCCTTGAATTAAAGCCCTCCCCCATTGGCCCCTCCCCTTCAGACAGCACCTGCTGTGGTCAGGTGTTTGATCAGTCATAATTAGGACCAGCTTTAGGAAACAGGTTTAGACCTATGTCTGCTAAGAGGAGTGTTTAGCTTTTTTTTTGGCACACTGCTGAGGCAATCAGTCTGTGTGCAGTATTTTTCTTTTTTCTGATGGCGTGTAGAGAGAGCAGGGGCAATACGATTTTACACTGTTTAGTACTTTTTGTGTTTGCTACTTCATGTTGCCATTGCACAGAACTGACGAGGCTTAAGGCACTGGATGAATCAAGAGGAACCTTGATGCTAAGACAAAGTCAACCTGCAGGAAGTCATCGGCACAATGGAAGACTCTTGATTGGACAAAACTCACTGCAAGGTGCTAAACTCAATCAAACCAAGGCCACAAGGAACATCATGGATGATGAAACGGATTACCAAGCAGACATGGGTATGTAAATTGAAATTGTGAGTTAATCATAACTTTTACCACTATCAAACCATAGCGTTAGGTCCCATTCATATGTCGTACATTCATCTATCGTACATTCATCTGCCCTCAAAAGCTTGCGGTTGAATCTTTGTGGATTCTCCTTGAAGTACAGTTTGATATATTAGACCTGTTAGAACTAATGTAAAACTATTTTTGAAAGATTGGGGGGATAACAAGCAACCTACCGGACAGGGTAATGGGCCAAAGCCAGACAGCGCAGCAGTAGAGCGACTCCTTAAAATGGAACCAAAGGTTGAATGTACAGGAGACTCGATGAAGTTTCAAGTTCAAGATGCTGCGACTACCCCCGGATCTCTCTTCTTCGTGGACAGGGGTATGTTTCCAGTCTCCAATATAGAGTCATGTATTTACCATCCATTTATGCATAATACTTGAAATATGTGCTGAGTAGTTTCATGTAAATATTTCCCCAGGAAGTCACTTGTCTCCCCTGCCTCTGTCCAAGTTACCACAAAGCTGTGGTTACAGCATCAGGTCAACACGAAGTGATTTGGTCGTAGTCGCACCTTACGATGGTTGCTTCGTCGCTCTTGAGGTAGGGCACCTTGTTTTGAAAGAAGTGCACTTTTGAACCAAGGACACACTTGTAACATTTTTCTTGCTGGCTTCAGGATGACAGCTATGTTCTTCCATTGCGTTGGTGGGGGTTACCAGTGAGGATGTCATGCCCTTTGATGAAACAGTTGTCACCGAACCCTCCCATGGTCACCTGCCACGCTGACGGCATGGTCGTGAAAACTGAATAGGCCATCTCTGTCTCTAAAATTAAAGTAAATTGTAAGTTTTTGCCCTTTTTTTAAAAATATTTTTTTGTCCTTGTTTTAGTTTAAAATAATCAGCACTATAGGCATAGCATGTTGGATGCACTGCATTATGGACTTTTCTCAAACATAATGAGTGTCAGACAAAGGTGGAATGATCATAAATCATCACATGTAGTTGTGTTGAGTACTTGTTTGTGTACCACTCGCTCCCATCATCAAGTGTCACCTACAGTGCATCTGGAAAATATTCACAGCGCTTCACTTTTTTTCCACATTTTTGTTATGTTACAGCCTTATTTCAAAATGGATTAAATTAGGTTTTTTTTCCTTCAACATTCTACACACAATACCCCATAATGATAACGTGAAAAAAACTTTTTGAAATTTTTGCAAATCTACAAAAAATGAAAAAAAAAAAAAAAATCACATGTACATAAGTATTCACAGCCTTTGCCATGACACTCAAAATTGAGCTCAGGTGCATCCTGTTTCCACTGATCATCCTTGAGATGTTTCTACAACTTGATTGGAGTCCACCTGGTAAATTCAGTTGATGGGACATGATTTGGAAAGACACACACCGTCTATATAAGGTCCCACAGTTGACAGTGCATGTCAGAGCACAAACCAAGCCATGAAGTCCGAGGAATTGTCTGTAGACCTCCGAGACAGGATTGTATCGAGGCACAGATCTGGGGAAGGGTACAGAAAATGTCTGCAGCATTGAAGGTCCCAATGAGCACAGTGGCCTCCATCATCCGTAAATGGAAGAAGTTTGGAACCACCAGGACTCTTCCACCAGGAACTGAGCGATTGGGGGAGAACAGCCTTAGTCAGGGAGGTGACCAAGAACCCGATGGTCACTCTGACAGAGCTCCAACGTTGCTCTGTGAAGAGAGGAGAACCTTCCAGAAGGACAACCATCTCTGCAGCACTCCACCAAGCAGGCCTGTATGGTAGAGTAGCCAGACGGAAGCCACTCCTCAGTAAAAGGCACATGACAGCCCACCTGGAGTTTACCAAAAGGCACCTGAAGGACTGTCAGACCATGAGAAACTAAATTCTCTGGTCTGATGAAACAAAGATTGAACTCTTTGGCCTGAATGCCAAGCGTCATGTTTGGAGGAAACCAGGCACTGCTCATCACCTGGCCAATACCATCTCTATGGTGAAGCATGGTGGTGGCAGCATCATGCTGTGGGGATGTTTTTCAGCGGCAGGAACTGGGAGACTAGTCAGGATGGAGGGAAAGATGAATGCAGCGATGTACAGAGACATCCTTGATGAAAACCTGCTCCAGAGCGCTCTGGACCTCAGACTGGGGCGAAGGTTCATCTTCCAACAGGACAACGACCCGAAGCACACAGCCAAGATAACAAAGGAATGGCTTCGGGACAACTCTTCGGGAAAATGGCTGTGCACCGACGCTCCCCATCCAACCTGATGGAGCTTGAGAGGTCCTGCAAAGAAGAATGGGAGAAACTGCCCAAAAATAGGTGCCGAGCTTGTAGCATCATACTCAAAAAGACTTGAGGCTGTAATTGCGGCCAAAGGTGCTTCAACAAAGTATTGAGCAAAGGCTGTGAATACTTATGTACGTGTTATATTTTCGTTCTTTATTTTTAATAGATTTGCAAAACTTTTAACCAAACTTTTTTCACTTTGTCATTATGGGGTATTGTGTGTAGAATTTTGAGGAACAAAAATGAATTTAATCCATTTTGGATTAAGGCTGTAACATAACAAAATGTGGAAAAAGTGAAGCGCTGTGAATACTTTCCGGATTCCCTGAATGCCTACCTTGTTATTCCATGTCAAAATGTCTGTATTGAGGAAAGTCTTGAGCAAAAAGAAGATCCTAAATAGTAATGCAGGAAAAGGGGAGAGCTTAATCCATGGAGATGATATTTCTCCTTTTGAGTCTTTGTAAGCAAATTTGTTATTGGGTTGCTTTTATCAAAAATAATGGCTGTAACAGCTCTTTGTATTGTTGGGATGGTAGATTCCATATGAGCTTTTCATTTTTCATTAAG
The DNA here is from genome assembly GCF_029030835.1 of Brachyistius frenatus. NCBI lineage: Eukaryota > Metazoa > Chordata > Actinopteri > Embiotocidae > Brachyistius > Brachyistius frenatus. Next base: position 42,357 of record NW_027210709.1, on the reverse strand, counting down.
GCAATTTTACTTTTGATTTCATATACCTTTTTAAAAGCACATAATTACCCATAATTTTCCCAATAATAGTTCCATAATTTTCAAAGCCTTGATGGTCTAAACCAGAGTTTGTTATTGTTTTAACTTGCATTTAAATGGTGTAGTGATTAAAATTACATGACCTTAGCTGTTAACAGAAGTGTTCAATACAGAAAAAGAGGACATTTCTTTTATGGATGGATATATTTGGTGTTGCAAGCTATGGTAGTTTTTGGCGACGGACACTAATCAGAGTTATGCAGTGGTTCCTTTCTGTATTCTCCACATTAGCTTAGTTTGGAGTCTAATTTATTTTAAGGGGGGAAAAGGGTGACTTGCAGAGTCAGGACACTGAGTTCCATTTCTGCCCTGTGACTAGTGGAAATTTACCTTTTTTTTTTTATTATTATTTTTTTTTAGGAACTGTGTTTTAATTTACAGTGAATGGTAACTGGGAGCCACTAATGAAGGCCTCACACAGATGTAGGTTCAGTATAGTTTAACATCCTGAAGGTGTGGTCATCTCTGTTCACTATGCACCCTGCCTGGAGAAAAAGGTATGGTATATTATATTTATTTGACTCTAAAACCCCCCTTTTTTTTTTGATTAAGGAGAAATTATTGAGTAATTTACTGTCATTTGTTTTCAGGACGGATTGTATACCCTTGGAGTGGCTGGAGATGGAGAAACAAGAATCTCCTGTCCAACACTGTTGGCAGCTCAACCTGAATCCACAAAAAAATCCAGCAATGGGCCAGAAACAGCAAACTGAAACTCCTAGCAAAGGGGTGCATCCTTCCACTTTGCCACATCATCCAGCTTCAACCCGTGCTGTTGATCAAACTTCAACTCCTGCAAAGTTAGCTGCCCCTCAGGTTCCAGTTTTGCCTCAAAACCCAGAGATGCCAAACGAGAAACCGAACCAGGGGCCAAAGGATATTGATCAACCTCGATTACCTTACTATCCTTTTTGCCGCTGTATCTTTTACCCTTACCCTCAAAGTCCAGACAGGGCACTGTCTGATACTCTGTCTGAGTCAATGAAAGGTATACCTACATCATCTTCAGAAAGCCAAATTTCAAAGGACCAAAGATGGCAAACCTTTTACCTTATTCCATTTGATCCTCAACCACCTACATCTGAAACTCCCCCTGCACAGTCACCAGTGACTAAACCACCACCAGGTAAATTTGATGACCATTTGCTTCCAAATCCATTTAAGCTCTTGTTTCAGCCTCAAAAATTTGGGGAACCACCTGCAAATCAGCCTGAGGGCCAAGACCAGAAACCAAATTATCCATTTATTTTTTACCCTCAGTCACCACAGCCATCGGCATCCAAAACACCCCATGTAGAAGCTCCTCCTCAGCCAAGTACAAAAGCCACTGTTGTTCCTCAGCTGCAAAAGCCTGTTGCTCCTCAGGGCCAAGTGTACCAGCCATTCTACTCCTACCCCTTCTACTCCCAACCAAATCCTGGAATTCAGCCATCCACAAAACCCACAGCTGGTCCTCAGTCACAACCGCCTGAAGCCCCTCCAGGCCAAGTATACCAGCCATTCTACTTCTATTCTGTCTACCCCCAACCAAATCCTGAAACGCCCCCAGCAACAAAACCTTTTGCAGTTCCTCAGCCACTGCAACCCCAAGTACCTCAAGGCCCGTTACACCAACCATTCTATCCCCAAAGAAAGCCTGAAATTCAACCAGTTTCAAAGCCTGCAGCTGTTCCCAAACCACCACAGCCTTTCAATCGGCAGCCAATCTACCGCTACCCGCTCTCCCGCCAACCAAAGCCCGGAATTCAATTAGCTACACAACCCACTGTTGTTCCTCTGCTGCCACAGCCTGAAGCTCCTCAGGTCCCAGTACAACGACCAGTGTACTTCCATCCTCAGCCGGGAAATCAGCCGGCCATGCAGCAGACTGCATCTCCAAAGCAATCGACTGAAACTCCTAAGGGACAAGCAGATAAACGGTGTCAACCCTCAAAGATACCAGGTGCTGGAACAAATGATGATGAAGCCCCCCCAGACAAGCAAGTTCAGAGTGCACAGTCTCCTGCTATCAAACCTCCACAGGGCAAGAGGCATCACCCTTTTAACTCATTCTACTACCCACAGCAACCCCAGCACCCACAGCAAGTAAAGTTGCCCCCTGATCCATCTACGCATCAGCAGGTTATGACTCTGGCAAGTATAAAAAAAAAAAAAAAATCGCTGCAAACAGCTGTTCCACAAACTGGTAACATTGGTATTGTCCCACAAGGCTCTGAACTCCGCTCTTCATATATGCAACCTGTGTACTGCCCCCAGTTTTGCCACTCTGGATTTCCTAATTGCTGTCCACAAGTTGCTTTTCATCAACATGTCCATCATTTTGTCCCCACTGGACTTGGCAGTAAAGATGCAATTCTATTTTATCCAGCTCTGCCATTTCTTCCGTCGGTTGTATTTTCAGAGTTTGGCAGTGGCTTAGGTACTGCTCCTCTGCCTCAAAAGCCAACTGAGGCAGCAGCAACAACAGTGCAAGCTGCTGCAACTTCCACCTCTCCATCCAATTCACCTCAGTCACTTCCATCTGAAAATATAAAGCAACTATATCTCCAACCACAAGATGGCAACCCTGCTACATTCCCTGGAAGTAACCCTGGCAAGACTGCATATCCTGAACAACCACATTACCCTTATTTTTTACCTAATTCACCATATCCCCAATGGCCAAATCTACCACAAAATGAGGAGCAGCTGCAAAACTTGCCACCAGGCCAGTCCCCTGGTCACTACAATGAGCCGTCTAAACCTCCGGCTTCAGGTAATGAACCTGTGAATCCAGTGGTGCACTATGAGCCATATAACCTTCAGACCTCAAAACAGCCAGCTGTCAGGCGGAAACATGAATAATCCATCAGGGCCTAATTTTGAGTCTTATATCAACAGCACTATGCAGCAAAGCAGCAGGGTAACCCTACAGCCAAGGAGGAGCAGGCATTTAACAACAAAAAAAAATCCGGTGACTCTAAAGGCTCAACTCCACTTAAAACCCAACCAGACCTTGATCGTGTTCTGGTTCCCTACTACATGCTTCAAGATGCTCCAATGCTTACTCATAACAACTCTGTGGTCACTAACAACTCACAACCACAGCCATTTGTTAGTGACCCAAAGAACTCCACCAAACATGAACAGACTCCAAACTCTTATTCTGAACCAACGAGTTATGTGCTACTACAGCACGGCCCACCAATGCCTTTCAGACACCTGGTACATGATGCAAACTTTGTAGCACAAGATGTTGCGAGTTATCACAGCGGTAAACCCCATAATCCTGAGAATTTGAAGCCCCAGCAAGAAAAAAAAAACCCACACCCTCAATGGTTGGGGGGAGGACTGTCCAGTCCCTTACCTGGTAATGTGCAACACGTGCAAAGGCTTGATGAATCAGCTTTGCCATTGTTTTCATCTGCCTTCGACGGCCCTCATTTTGTGTTCTTGCCCCTTGACCCAGCATTCAGTGCAGCACATTTAAAGCCTAAATTCCCAGAGTCAATCAAAGACCTCTGGAAATCATTGACACCTCTAGGCTCCAGCGAGAGGTTTCTGCCCCCTGTTCCTGGAAAGATGTTTCAACGATGGAGCTCGGAAGTTGACCACCAAGAAAATGGTATGTTAATGTTATTTTAAAACTTTTTAACATAGTCTTTTGGACTAATTATGCCTGTCTTTTGCAGGAAATAACCAACCCTCTCAGAGAGAGAGTGGAAATCAAAAACAGAAATGAGTTGCCTTTAATGTGAATAAACAATTGAAATGGACTACCCAAGCTTGTGCTTTTTAAAACTTTAATTTAGACCACAATCTAATCTTATCTCTTGTGGTATGGACAAACAAGGACAACTTTTTTTTCTTTCTCCCTTTGGCGTCTTTGGAGGTTGTCAGTTTACATTCTTTATGCTTTTTGGACTCAACGGGTGCATTGCCTTTTTGAACTTATTTGTCTAATTTTGCTTCACCATGAACTTGTGCTTCCTGAACATTGACCCCTTCATGTAAATACACTTAGCAGAATTTGCCAATTCATCAACCGTGGGCTTGATGTGTGGGACCTGAAAATCTCTGTTGCTTTGCTTTGAAAGTTTCAATACAGTACACAGTCAGTTTAATAGTAGTCGGTATTTGTACAACAGGGTAAAATGTTTTTGTTTTTTTTAAGGTACTGTTATTTTGAAAAGACAATAACAAATTATTTGCCATTTGTTTTTAATTCTCTACCAGATTGAATGGGTTTTGAAATGAGTAAATTGTCCCAAATGCCTGACATTTGGATACTAAAAGAATCCCAGTCTGTAAACATTTGAATAAAACCATGTTTAAAACTGTCTTGAACATGAAGTCGTACAAGGGGAAAAAAACATGGGTAACACTTTTATTTTAATTTATCTTTTTACCTTGGCTGCATCAGAAATGTCAATGGGTTCACAGTAATGTCATTGGCATAAGCCAACACAATGGGCAAACAGCACTTTGTACTTTTGCAATCACTTAAAGAATGAATGATTAAATGCATCATGGTACAAATAGTAACATTGTGGATACAGGTTATCAGTGTGTCCTCATTAAACCTCGAAGAGGCTTCATGGTATCTCTTCTTATTAATTGCAACTGTGCCTTGCAAATGTACTGAAGTATTGTACTGCTATAATGCATTTTAAAAGAAGCAAAATGATCAGAAAGTAAAATGACAATTTAACAAATTTATTCATCAGCATTACATGCAACTCTTAAAATCATCAATTTTTTATAGCACTTTCAAGAGTTTCCCTCGTTTAGTATATTGGGGGTACATCCATCTGCCACAGCAACAAATACATTTACTCTAGCACCAGTGTTGTTATTGGGAGTCTGTGGGACCTGAACACTTAGAAGAATCTGATCCTTCCTGGACACGCTGGCATGCGAGAAATGGGACCTGTTTGAATTGCAGGAGCATCAACAACTGTTGGGGCAGGTGCAGCAGATACAGCTCTCTTAAACACAAGTTTCAGGACCTCGGTACTCTGGGAAGCATCTGAGCCTGAAGCAGAAGACTCTGCAGCAAGGACATAATCGGCACTCAAGGCATAATTGGCAACAGCTGTAGGAGCAGGAGAAGGAGCTGGATCAGCAGTAGGTAAAACAGCATCCACCACAGCAGGTGCTATTGGTACAACTTCAGCCGATTCCGATGATTCTGCAGACAAAAGACCGCTTAACTGAGGGTCGTGGAGAGCAGTCAGTTTATGGTGTCTCAGACCGTGCTTGGCTGACAGACTGCCAGTGTGTACATGAACCACTGGTGGTAAGGCAGGCTCTGCAGGTGCAGATGTGTTAGCATCTACAATGGGCATCTGAAAAAAAAAATGCATCAATAAGAAATATCAGAAATTATGTTTTTTTATAAATGTAAAATGGTAAAAATTATGCCTCAACTGGGCCATCAGAAGTTGAACAAAGTTAGATAATGGTTTTTTTTAATTTTTTTTACCAGCGTTCTAAACATCTTGCAGTCCACTGAGTGATCAGCATTCAAACCTTTGGCAGTACAAATGCCACGTGCCTGGCAGAGAAAAACATTTTATTTCTCAGTTTTGTCATTTGTCAGATTTATCATTCCTACATCTTAGATTTGTTTGGCAGCCTAGGCTAAAAACAATTTTTTCCAGTAATGATTTAGAGAACAAATACTCCAACGTTGTTTTAAGAAATGTGTTTCTTGCTTTGTGCACTTACAGCCATGGTGTCATTCAGGGGCATGCAGGGATCATCAATGCAGTTAGCCTCAGTTACAACATATTCTGCTATATAGATCGGACCACCAGACACAACCTGAAACGAGTTATTAAGAAGCACTAATGTACTGACAGACACAAGTTAAAACACGCTGGTGATTTGTATCTGAAAACTGTAAAATTTGACTGAATGCCCACCTGTGATGACATCCTTCCAACCTCCAGAATCATGAATGATGCGTTCCCACTCATGTTGTTGAAGGTTCCCAGAGAGGCATGGACAAAGTCCAGCGCTGCAGTGTGATTCAAGGGAAGCAGGGTAGGACAGCCAAGGCACATGTCCTCCGTTGACACTATATGTCATTCAAAAAAAAGACATGCAGGTTTTTGTATGTAGGGTGCCACTTGTGTGGTATGGTGTGTGTCTTTGTGTGTGTAACCATTTGGTTGACAGTGTGACCTTTAAGTTTTACCTTCTGTTTTACACTTGAATGCAGTGACAGTCAGAGCTCCTCCAACCTTCTTCAGAACCACATCACAGTCTCCTTCCACCGCCTGAAAGAGGACCAAAAAAAAAATCAGTCCTAGATGGAAATCACATTATTTTATTTTCCTAACTTGTGTGATCAGTTCAGCATTTGATTGAATTACTGTAGCTCAAGTCGAGAGCCACTCATAGTATGCAGTCTCACCGTGATTGCTTTGGGCCGGACTGTGCAGTTGACGACAGGTGTGGGGTCCAACACATGACAGTCTGTCTCCAGCAAGTCAACTTCCAAGACATATGTGTTGTCTTCGTTAGGCTAAAGAGATAAAAAAAATTATACATTATGCAATAATATTGAAAAAGAATCTACGGCATCAGACTGAATTCTGCTGTCTGTTGTGTTTCCAAAGCAGGTACAGAGGTCCCTAAAATGCTATGATGCCTGGATGAACATGCATATGTAGCTTCTAATGACAAAAGTGTACAAATGGGCAAGAAATCTGTTGAGTTGTTTGTGAAAATGTTTGCACGCAGAGGCATCAAACACCAACTGCTTAGAGGTATTCTTTGATGGATTATGTCTTGATTGGAGTGCAAACATTATAGAATAATACAATAAAAATAAAAATACAAGTAATAACATTTTTGTAATTTGATCTGTCTTGAAAAGCTAAATGCAATCTAACACATTCATAACAGTTCTCATAAAAGTGTCTGATCCTACTGTGCAGTATTTCGTAACACTCTGCAAACCATCTGTTTGTCTGTGCCTGTAACTAAACATCTACAACTGCTGACTGACCTTCGTGAAGAGCTTGATGTCGTCGATCCTGTTCAGTGCATACTTGTAGCCATGAGTGTGCTGGGCATTGAGGTAATCCTGAGCCGCCAGGGCAACCTCCTCCGCCTCAGGGGAGTCGCACAGTGGCCGCAGAATATGGATCTGAGCCCATACCCCCGCCAGAAGTCCCAGAACCACACTGATGCCCAGTAGCTTCATGTCTGTGTGCGAGATGCAAATAGAATCAGAGCAGTAACGGTACAGCGGAGTGGCAGACCTCGGGCAGCTCGTGGTGTATATATATCTTCTACTTTAAACATGAAAACAGAGCCAAGTTAAACACCACAATCATCCCTCCTCACTCCTGCGTCACATGTGGGTTGTACTCTTTTTCAGGACGACTGCCAAAACAGATGGAACCTGATAAAGTCTGATGCGGGATGAGAGGCCTCTAAAATCAGTGACCATTCACAATTTTTATGTGGCACAATACCAAATGCTACATAAATGTTTCTTACATTAAATATACAAATGTACGAAGAGCTTCATGTTACATTTGTATAACCAGCTGTCTCCCTCAGAGGTCAGATTGAGCAGGGCCCCTCTGTCAGCGGGGATTCTGGGACTCGACTCTTCAGAAAAGCGGATGTTTGCCAATGGAGGGGGAGGTTGTGGTGAGTTGGTGATAGTTTAGGGACAGCGATTACTGCTGCCATCATATTGGACCATCTGCACTATACCCTAGTGTCACTCCAGGTCAGGATCGGGCTAAAAACAGAGACACTGATAGCAGGATTTTTAGTTTAAAAAAAAAAAAAAAAGGGACTCAAATGAGCAATAATGCACAAAAGACATCCATGTTATATCCAGTTTTGCTGTTTTTATTTTTGGTTGCATGACTTTTCCCATTTCTCCAATAGGATCCCTTTAATATACAAGAGGTACACATTGAGACACCCGAAGTGTACATTTAACCATGCCAGCATGTCGTCAGAAATGTGAAAAAAAAAGACATACATGTCCGAAATTTGACAAAATATGAAAAAAGTCATAAATTGTTGGAAATTTGGAGACTCATTTTTTTTTCCAGCTTTCAGTTACATGAGTTTTTTTGTACTTCAGACAACATGACATTTTTTGGACGTGACAGCAGGAATTTAACTGTCTGACTGGGAGGCACCAGCACTAACCACTGCACCACTGTGCCTGAGATGCTGTGACTTTCTTTTGTCCTTTTGAGGACATGACTATTATTTCACATTTTGGACGACAATACAAAGTCATACATGTCGTCAAAAATATGAAAATAAAGTCATACGATAACATGTCCAAAATGTGACGAAAAAGTCATAAATCTGAAATTGTAAAAAAAAAAAAATTCAATTACATGCTATTGTATGAGGTTTAAAAAAAAAATACAAAAATAAAAAAGTTTATTTATATATATATATATATATATATATATATATATATATACTTTAGACTGTGACATTTCTTGGACTTGACATGGATGGCTCCAGTGTGAATTGAACCAATTACCTTCTGACTGAGAGGCACCAGCACCAACCACCACTGTGCTCGTGACTTTCTTTTATCCTTTTGGGGACATGAATATTATTTCACATTATATTATCTCTGGATATTTTTGGATGACAATTTGATCACTTTTTGGAGTATGACCTTTTTCTGAACTGACACGCATGCCTCACGTTACATCTCACTGTGGAGGCAACTGCTTTAACCACTACACCACTGTGTCATACTACAGCATGTTGTCCGAAATATGAAAAAAAAAAAAGAAAAAAAAAAAAAAGAAGAAGTCTCGCCCAAACCTGAACCCGTTGTGGCTTATTGACGGAGTTTACGAGTTGCAGTGAGACAAAGACTTGTCACAATGCTGTCTTAACTCGTGGGAAGATGAGATGGCGCAGTGGTTATCGCTGCTGCCTCTCAGCTAGAAGGTTTGCCATATTTTCTCATTCTAAAAGTGTGAACAATTTCGACAAAGAGAAAAATAAGAATTTCCCAAATTCACTTTTCATTCTGAGAAAAAAAATCTGATTGGTCGGCGGAAGAGTGACGCATTTCACACGCGACTCTCAATGTGCAATGGAGTGGATGCTGGATGCTAAGTGCGCTGCAGGTTCGGAGGGTATATAATATCGTGTCTTAAATAAATAAAAAAATAATAATAATAATAATAAAAAAAAAAATCGTAATAATTTTGCAAGAGGTACATATGGGAGACGTTTATCAGACCAGAGGTCCTCACGCTCCGAGGTTTTAGTGAGCCAAACGAGGCAGTGAACGGTAAGGCTGTGTGTTGATGGATCCGGTGTATGTGTCAGTGAACCTAGCCTCTGAGCTAACACAGCAAGGGTCTTTACTGAGAAACACGTGTCCAGCAGAAATCAAGTCCAGCTGGCAAAAATTAAACACTTTTGTGTACCTCATCTTTTAGCCTTTTTAAGTGTGTTTAATCATCTGTTAAAGTAGTTGTTATTTGAGCACAAGTAGCAGTGTACAAATACTTCATTTCAAAGTAAAAGCCCTGCATTCAAACCCACACCTACTATTCAACAGAACTATACTGAAGTACAGGGCTTGGGTGGTAGCACTCACCAGTGCTTTGTGAACTACCATAACCTTCATTCATAATATTGACAATTGATTAAAAAGATAAATAAAATAATAATCTATGTATTTAACAAAGTTTACGTGTGTTTTTTTTTTTTTTAAGGTGAGATGAAAATATGTCAGAGCCGTGTGTGTAACAAAACATATATTCTGTGTTGAAGCAGACTGTGCGGGGGAAACAACAGGAAACCGAGGCCGTTAGGTAAACCATGAAAATACCATCAAGTTGTGGGGGATTGCTCCGACACGTCGACATCTGACACTTATCCTTCGTAAAGGCAACGCTGGTACAGGTGGCAGCAGTTGACCTGGAGTATCAAGGGAGATCTGACTCGGTGGAATATGGCCTGGAAAGTGAATTTGTCCCTGTTGCAAAGAAGAAGTGGTCAAGTCCAGCTTCTGCACTGTCGCATGTGAGCTGTTGGACTACCTGCAGACTAAAGGATTACCAGAACTTCATGCTCACATGTGAGTCTCCATCGCTCCATCGATGCACCGAACACAGAACAACCACAGGAAAACAAAATGCTCAAAGGGGAGGAAGGGATTCAAGACTTCAATCAAAGGAGTGTCTCACCTGTCCAGGCGAGCCAAGAGACGTTTGTATTGTAAATTACAGCTCTGGATGTGGAGGAAGCGGAGGGAGAAGAGCCGCTTTGGGATATTCAGAGCTAAAAATCAAGGTGGCAAGATCAGCTCTGGTCTCAGCCCCTGCCTCGATTTAAAGACACAGACACAGTCACAGCAACGTAAAAGTGAAAGTCCAATGTATCACACGCTAAACGGGGAAAATTCACAAGTAGAACAATCAGCCCTCGTTACACCTCCCGGATGGCAGAATTGCCTGCCGGAGCCGAGTGAGTCCGACGCTCGGTCAGATATGCTCATTGGTTCCACCTGTTTTCAGAACCAGGTTACGGACACAGATGTTGCTGCAGGCACTCAGGAAACAGAAACTTTGGTACAGTTTAGTGAAAGTACCGACCCTTTAAGACTTTGCCACAGTGTCAGACTGCTGCAGAGTACAGACGGTAATGAATGTGAGGGGATGACACCGTTTGAGGTACCGAGAACAATAGCACCACAAAGGCTGGAGGTTGATGGCCCATCAGAACAACACGCTACTATCACTGCTGGTCAGGACCAGACTACAGACAGAGTTACTGATGAGATCATCATCAGGGAAAAAACATCATGCTCTCAGACTGAAGTCTGCCTTGAAGCACTGATTAAGGACATCCATGGTATGTACATTTGTGTCCTGTTTTTGTATCTTTAGGTTTGCTTTTCTGTTTTTCACAGCTATTTGAGATTACACGGTTTCTCTGTTTCTCTAGAATTTCTCGATGACTTCTATCAGATATATGGAAGTTTCATCCCACTACATAAGAGTGACGTGTTGAAACATCTGAAGGGAAAGTTTAACACTGATTTCAGCGACTGGTAAATCTTGACTCTTGACTCGGCAGTAGTACTTTTTCTGCCATATCTGTCATGTTCAGAGTGGTATCTGTGTTGATTTTTTATTCCTGAACCAAATTATATTTTCCTACCTGTTCAGGAAAAACATCTTCGCCGAGGTTTCCAGATACCGTATTGAGGTCGTTCAGAAACCTGCCCCCTCTTTTCGGGTCGTCTACAAGAAACACACGCTGACACTGGATGATTTGTTGACACTGGCAGATCAGAACTGGCTCAACGACCAGGTTATCATCTTAACACTGAGAATTTCATGCAGATATTTGTGTGGAAAAACTTAACGTGATGCCTAAACGTAACTGTTTTTTTTTTTGTCTCTGCTGAAGGTCATGAACATGTATGGAGAATTGATCGTCGAGTCTTCCCATGACAAGGTAATCTACATATGAAGACAGTCAACTCTTAACATGTTTTAATATCAGATGAGTAAAGATATTATCTTCTTCTGTAATTCAAATATTGTTAGTAATGAAAAGAGTATTTAGAAATTTTGGGAAAGTGCCTCTCTTGCTGAGAGAGGAGAGGATTGAACCCGCTCTCATACGTGTTCATTAAATCTGTAGCTTCTGCCAGCAGCCAGTTTTCTCTACATAAAACTTTCTAAAGAAACATGAGGACAAATTTGCCAGAGGACAACATACCCTGCCTCTCAGTACATCTTAAGCTCATTGATTAATTGTTTGTTCTGTAAAATAAAAACAAAGTGTAAGATGGACAGGTTGTGTCTTGCATAGTGTAGAGCCCGACTGATATATCAACGGGCCAATAAAATTGGCCTATTAAAGATATATCAGTATTACCGTATATGTCATCCGATATGAAACCTTCTTTTTGTAGAACATAATGCAAAAGTAATGCCTGGGGTAAATAATGAATTGTTCTATTTGTGTTGTTTTAAAAGTTATTTATAATTATAAAATTTCCAGTGAAGCTTGCTGGCTGAATACACTGTTGTCAGTGTGGACAATAAACTGCCTCCATTTTTACATTTCTGTCGAAATGTTTGATGTCCACATTTGAGTGATCATTACAATTGTTTATATATTCTATATATACGGTAAAAAGAATATCAGCCCATATATCAAGGTCAGATTGTTTTTACTCCCTAATACTGGTATTTTCCCCAAAAATCTAGCAAAAATCGACTCCACAGGGTTATATGTTGGACTATTTCATGGTTTGATGCTGTGACTTCCTGGAGACTGTGAGGTCACTTGGCAACCACAGATTTAAATTCTTCTCATTCCTTTATTTGGTTCCTATTTTTGTAGTTAATTTCAGTACTCGCTTATTACCTAGACTTTATCACAACAACATATTTGTCATATATCCATTTATCTTAGGTTAGGTTAGGTTAGGTAGTTACTTTATTAATCCCCGAGGGGACATTTTTTCACTACAGCAGCATACAGGAAGCAATAAGATAATAATAGAAAAGCAATAAAATAGCAGTAAAAAATATTAAATATAAAATGCACAGTATATACAGTACAGTATATATCTATATATATTATATACAAACAACCAAGAAACACAGACAACAGTGTTATTGTTGTGTGATGGATTTTGCCAGAGGTGAGTTATTGTCCAGTCTTATTGCAGTGGGCAAGAATGATCTCCTGTATCTGGAATGATCTCCTGTATCAGGAATGATCTCCTGTATCAGGAATGATCTCCTGTATCTGGAATGATCTCCTGTATCTGTCCTTGTGACAGTGGAGCTGGAGGAGTCTTTTGGAGAAAGTGCTCCGCTGTCCCTGCAGCAGGTGGTGGAGAGGGTGGTCAGGATTATCCAATATGGATAATAGTTTGTTCAGTGTCCTCCTCTCCACCACCTTTTCCAGACTGTCCAGTTTGTAGCCGATGATGGAGCCGGCCTTCTTAACCAGTTTGTTAAGTCTGTTGGTGTCACCGGCTCCAATGCTGCTCCCCCAGCAGACCACAGCGAAGTACAGTTCACTGGCCACAACAGACTGGTAGAACATCTCCAACATCTCGCTGCACACATTGAAGGATCGAAGTTTCCTCAAGAAAAAGAGTCGACTCATCCCCTTCTTGTAGACAGCGTTGATGTTGGTCTTCCAGTTCAATCTGTTGTCATGGAGACACCGAGGTACTTGTCCTCCTCCACCATGTCCACCTCCTCTCCCAGAACTCTCAGCGGTTGTGGAGCCGTCGTCTTCCTCCTGAAGTCGACCACCATCTCTCTGGTCTTGGCCACGTTCAGGAGCAGGTGATTTCTTCCCGCCCACTCCACAAAGTCCTCCACTACTGCCCTGTACTCGTCCTCCCGTCCATCCCATATACATCCGACCACTGCAGAGTCATCAGAGAACTTCTGCAGATGGCAGGACTCTGAGTTGTACTGGAAGTCAGTGGTGTTTAAGGTGAACAGGAAGGGAGACAGAACAGTTCCCTGAGGAGCTCCAGTACCACTGACCACCGTATCAGACAGCACACCGCCCAGACGGACAAACTGTGGTCTGCCTGTCAGGTAGTCATTGATCCAGGAGACGGTGGGTGCGTCCACCCCCACCACCCGCAGCTTCTTACTCAGCAGCAGTGGTTGGATGGTGTTGAATGCACTGGAGAAATCAAAGAAAGTGATTCTCACAGATTCACCGGTTCCATCCAGGTGAGACTGAGCTCGTTGCAGCAGGTAGATGATGGCGTCGTCCACTCCCACACGAGGCTGGTACGCAAATTGCAGCGGGTCCAGAGAAGATTTCACCGGCGGCCTGAGGTGGGCCAAGACCAGCCTCTCCAGCACCTTCATCACATGAGATGTGAGGGCAACCGGTCGGTAGTCGTTGAAGCCGGATGGAGTCGTCTTCTTAGGGACTGGAACCAGGCAGGACGTCTTCCACAGCACCGGGACTTCCTCCTGCTTCAGGCTCAGGTTGAAGAGGTGTTGTAGGACCTCAGCCAGCTGGACGGCGCAGGTCTTCAGGACCCCGGGGCTGATGCCGTCACGCCCTGCAGCCTTGCGCTGGTGGAGTCTCTCCAGCTGTCTCCTAACCTGGCCAGTCGTCACAGAGAGGCGGGGGGGGGGAGTCATGGTGTCGATGGAGGAAGAGCCCTTTGAGATTGAGGGCTCTATGCAGCTCACCAGGGGGCGGGGAGGGGGGAGGCAGCAGAGGTGTTTGGGAGGTGTAAGGTGTGGAGGAGACAGATGAGGGTGGTGAACTAAACCTGTTGAAGAAACAGTTTAGCTCATTGTTCCTCTCCAGGTTCCCCCTGGTTGTCTCTCTCTCCCCTTGAACCCAGTAATCTCCTTCATACCGGTCCACACCTCCCTCACGTTGTTCTGCTGGAGTTTGGCCTCCAGCTTCCTCCTGTAGGACTCCTTGCACTCCCTCATCTTCTCCTTCAGGTGGCGCTGCACTCTCCTGAGCTCCTCCCTGTCCCCAGACCTGAAGGCTGCTTTCTTCTTATTAAGAAGAACTTTCAGGTCACTGGTGATCCACGGCTTGTTGTTGGGGAAGCATTGTACAGTCCGGGATGGTACGGTGGTGTGTTCACAGAATTGAATGTATTCTGTGATACAGTCCGTCATGCTGTTGATGTCCTCCCCATGTGGTCCACACAGCACATCCCAGTCCGTGGACTCAAAGCAGTCCTGCAGGGCGTCTTTAGCCTCCTGTGTCCACCTCACAGTCCTGGTGGTTACAGGCTTCCTCTGTACCAGAGGAACATACTTGGGAGTCAGCAGGACCAGGTTGTGATCCGACCTACCAAGGGGGGGAAGGGCAGTAGCGCATGCATCTTGAGTCATGTTTTGAAAGTGTCGTGTGATCAGATTAATATTTTTAAATCTTGCTCAGTATGTTTGAGTCTCAGAATCTCACAATAAAAACACACAAACTTTCACATCTCAAAATCTGTTTCTCTCTCTCTGTTTTCTTCTAGGTCCATTTTCTCAACAGCTTCTTCCACCGGCAGCTCATGACCAAAGGCTATGATGGTGTGAAGCGATGGACGAAGCAGGTTAGGCACAAGACAGAAGTGAAATGATGACTGATTGTGAAATCGTCATAATGTAATTTTTTAACTAAAATCAAATTATTGTGAAAAATAAAGCAGGGTGAGTGGTTTAAAACTGTTTCTTCTGTCCAGGTGGATTTGTTTTCCAAGAGCCTGCTTTTGGTGCCCATCCACCTGGAGGTTCACTGGTGTCTAGTTACAGCCGACATTGTCAAAAAGAAAATCTGCCTTTACGACTCGCAAGGGAACGCGCTACAGAAGGTTGCAAGGGTAAAAACAAGTTGTTCTTGTTACTCTATCAACAGACTTCATGTAAAGATGTTCGTTCTAATAGCAGTTCTTCCTTTATTTGAAAAAAAGTTGTAAAACTTTCTTTCTGCATTACTCTCAATAGAACATCCTGAAATACTTGATGTCAGAAGCAAAAGAGAAGCAGCAACCGGCTTTTGAAAATGGCTGGACGGTGTCCTTTGATGAGGTACGGTGTGTTGATGAGGCGCCACGTTAAAGCATCATCTGCTTGAACTTTTCCCAGCTGCTCTCTCACTGACATGGTGTCTTGTCTCCTTCTGCTGTTCTCCAGAAAATCCCACAACAGACGAACGAGAACGACTGCGGAGTTTTTGTCTTGGAGGTGCTTTTCAAGCTCTTACTTGCATCATTGAGTCTCATTTATTTATTTCAGCTGTTCACTCACAACAGTAACAACTCTCTTTCACAGTATTCTAAATGCCTTGCCCTGAGAAGACCCCTCCAGTTTTCGCAGAACGACATACCAAAGATACGAAAGAGGATCTACAAAGAGCTCTGTGACTGTAAGCTCTATGAACAGGACTGAGGAGTTATTGACCGCTAGATGTATGTAGGGGTACAGATTCTTTAGCAGCTCCATAGCAGCCTTACAGCCCTGTGCATAGTACAGTGCATATGTCTTACTGGATATCAGGTGCGCTGTTGAGACTAAACAATAATCGCTGTATGATTACTGTATTTGTGATCAATATTTATTCAGGCATGTTATTTAAGAAGAACATCTTCATGTTGGACCCTGACTCGGAGTTTACACAACTCAAGTGCACCAGCAGAGCCTTATTGAATTTGTCACAGCCCCTGTGCTTGTGCTTGTGCGTGTGCGTGTGTGTGTGCGTGTGTGTGTATGTGTATAGGTGTCAATTATTTCCTGTTTAAATATCTGTACACCTTTTTGCACATTTCAATTAAGTCTAATTTCTATTGTTTACATCATTATTTATCTGTTAGCACCAGATGACTGCATTGAAGTTTTGTCTGTTTCATAAAAGAAAATATGTATATAAAGTTTTAAATAAAAGCAGCCGTTTTCCAAACATTACAAGTTTATTGGATGTTTTCCTTTTAAATATGAGGTACTGCATGCACTGCATGCAGAACAACCTTTATCAGGGTACATAATATAATATGCGAGTTCCTAGCTCTATTATTTAAGTAATATCCTGTAGATTATAACTGTATGCGATCGTGTCCCTGAACAGTTATCAAAACGCACTGATGAGAAAGCAGTGCTCCAGATAGAAAGTGGACATTTAAGGCACACGGAGAGCTTTCTAATCTGTGGTTTTCAGTATGAGAACCAGATTAATATACTGTATTAAACATGGTGCAATATGTAATATTCATTACCAAATAAATCTTCACAACAGACACCTTTCTATTGCTGACCTTGTTGGTACTTTAGGGGAAATGAAGTACAGGTTCACACATACTGTATATTACCTAACTGCCACTGATCCTCATCTCTTCGGATTCTCACTCCTTGTATTGACCGTTCTTAGTGGAGATGAGGTCAGAAAAACTTTCATGATGTAACTTCATTTTTTTTTTTTCTAAAGAAAGAGAGAAGGGTCACAGCAGTGTCACACTTGGAGCCTCTTTGTTGCTGACAAAACTCTGGTCTGTTATGTTTTAGTGATATGGATCCTGAATGCTGCACCGTGCAGTAAGTTCAATGTAGATGTTACCTGTTTTATCAACATAAATCACAGGAGGCCACAAAGGAGAAGAGCTTCCTTTCGCCACAGAAACTGCAGGCCGACATATTTGCTCATATTTGTCTATGTGGACATGTATCTGCTCAGCGGAAGTGACAAAAACAAAGAAGATCAACTCAAACAGCTAAAAGATGTTGTAGTTCTTCAACTGATGTGCTGGGGTTACTGCTGAACACATTACATGATCTTTGGGTACTAAGATTTGGTACTAAAAGTACCCCAGTATGACCTTCTACGTCGAGTTTAGTTCAGTCTGATCATCTAATCGTTGACGTGGAATCCCCAGTCGATTTCTGGCTCATCGTCCATGCGTATCACAAGGTAGGACACGAGCTGGAAGAGGTTCTGCCACAGGCCCAAAAAGAGGTAC
This sequence comes from Brachyistius frenatus, assembly GCF_029030835.1. NCBI lineage: Eukaryota > Metazoa > Chordata > Actinopteri > Embiotocidae > Brachyistius > Brachyistius frenatus. The sequence continues at coordinate 24,806 of NW_027210709.1, read as the reverse complement.
AAGTAGAAGTCGCTGACGTCTATTTGGCAGTGTATCCCCGAGTAATTCATATCACACACACACTCAAAACTGTTCACGTAGTTGATACAGAAGCCTCCATTCATGCACGGGTCCGAGGCACATTCATCCACATCCTTCTCACACCTGAAAGGAAAGTTGAGAAAAAAAATAGAATTACACTGAGCCAGAGTTGTGTGGTCGGGGCTTTCCAATAGTTTTGAATGAGAAAACGGTTGTATATCTCCGTAAAAATCGAAGAAAGTGTTTTACACATAGCAAAGTCCGAATGAGAGACTTAAACCTTATTTTTGGCCTCTTGGGGGCATCAGAAACATTTGGATGCACATGGATGAAACATCATGAAACATGTCCTACCAATGTCCTGTGAAACCAGGCAGGCAGTAACAGGTGCTGTCTGCTTCGGAGCAGTTTCCTCCATTAAAGCAGTTGTAGTTCCATCTTGTACCCACGCATGTAGAGACAGGCAACTGAGGAAGTCTAGACAGACAGAAAATGCAATGTACTAGGTTACTAGGTTAAGGGAAACTTCGAAAATGTGTTTTAATTTTGATATTTTCTGTAAAAGAACTTACGGACTGGTCTCAATGTACCATGGGATTTCAGGGATTAGCTCACTGTAACAGACAAATTTATCAATCAGTACAAATCCATGTTTGTTAACCTTTTAATACCACTGGTGTCATGAAAATCAAATCTTGAAGAACTCACTCGCAGTATTGGCCTGTCAGATTCTGAGAACAGAGACACGTGTAGCTCAGAAAACCTTTGAGGCACGTAGAGCCATGGCTGCAATTGTTGTTTTCACACATGTCGACCTCCACCTCACATTGTTTGCCACTGTACCCGAGCTCACACACACAGGTAAACCCCCCGGGTAGGTTGGTGCAGTTGCCGTGGAGGCAGGGGCTGGAGCTGCAGGTGTCTTTTGGGTCTTGACACATTGGCCCTGTCCACTCGGAGGAGCACGAGCATTGATACGCGTCGAACAGGTCCTCGCATTCACCCTCGTTCTGGCAAGGGTTGGGCGCACACACATTGGCTCCCCAGCAGCCATAATGCGGTGCAGCATCTGCGTTTATCCTGGAGAACTGCTCCTCCTGAGGTCTGGGGAGGTTCAACTCTGTATCCAGGTGGATAGGGAGAAGAAGGCCACCAATCTCCACAGGACCCAGACAGCCGGAAAGGTTCACTCCAGCATCAAGGTTTAGTCCCCCTACAAAGATGTCTGCTCCCTCCCTCAGAAAATCCAAGTCCCCCTCAGCTGGTTTGGACATGTTTCTTTCCTCCTTCCGTCCATCCACAGCCACGATCCACATGGAGGTCGGTGTCTGGGTCTCCATGCTGAGCTCCACAATGTGCCACTCTCCTTCCCTGATTGGACCCTGGCTTTGAACTGACACCTTTGATGAGTTTTTGTCAGCCCCTGCCTGGAGCTCCATGACCAAGTGAGAGTTCAGGAGGCAGATGGTGAGGTAGTCTGAGTCCTTTTGTGCATACAGTAAGGTGGCAGTCGACTGTCTTGTGCGGAAACTGAGGGAAACACTGGTGAGGTGGCGTTTGATCTTTCCATTGCTGTGGTAGTGCAAAACACTGCTTTCAGGCCGAAACGTCACGTTAGACAAACCTGAAATAGAGGAATGGAAGAGACTTCATTTAAATTACTCCACTGTAAAGCCAATCTCTCTGCTGAACATTAAGGCCTCTAAAAACTTGTTTTCAAAGTATAAAAAGAGTGATGCAAAGTTTACACGACATGATTTTCCACTCAGCAACAAATTTTGGAGCTCGCCGACAAATGAGCATTTGCTCAATGCTTCCAAATTGTCTCTGGATTGCTTTGTTTGAAGTCTTCAAAGACGTGATCCAAGAGATTTGCCTCTCAATTGCAGATGCCCGAACGATATCAAGCAGTCTAGATATATCTAGCTTGGTATTACCAAACCTGAATTCCCTGCGTGAACACATTGGTCTGTCCATGGTCCATTTAAGGATTGTTTCCAGTTGTTGCGTCCTATTGGCCATAGACCTCGGGTTAATTTTGGAGCTATTGATGCAGCCTTTAACCAATCAGCGTTGACCACTAGGTACCATCTGTTGGGCGTAGAACCAGTCAACCCAACTGGTTGCTGATTGGATCATCCTTCAGAGTGTACAAACATTGCCTCATTCGTATCTGTGCATGTCTTTATGTGATATCCTTTTTTTCTAACTAAGCCCCACCCACTTCAAACCAAGTCAAGCAAGGACAAAAATTACAGAAATCTCTTGTGTGTTTTATCTAAATTACCCATTAGTGAAGGTACAAAGTTAATTTAAAAAATAGGCTTTTCAGGGTCTTGAAACTGTTACTGTTTGTCTTGTTTACTGAACTTGTACAATAAAGAAAACAAGCTGTGGGCAAACTGCAGACAATGTGACCTGCTGCACTTGGACTGTCAGACACTGGATCAATGACCTTCCCTCTTTTCTCTTTGTGAAAATATAACATCTCCAGGAAGACTTGTCACAATAAACTACCACAGACATGTGGCGGTAGACTTAATCTGACTGGGGATTACCACGCCTTAGAGGAATCGCATGTAGGATCCTTGCCTCGACTCTGTTCCCTCCTGTAATCAGCCACTCTGTAATTAATCAGTGCCAGCACCAGTGGGTGTCCTGAAGGGACAGTGCAAAGCACACAGTCCCTTCTGTGGATACAAACTGAAACTAGCTGTATGTACTATTTATAGGATATATCCTATTCCTCAAACATACTTGGAAAGTCTATATTTTTCCTTGATCGTGTTGTTTTAGGACAGCGTTCCCTCTCAGATAGGAAAAGTGCAAAAACAAGCCCTGAACTCAGGATACTCACACTCAAAGCCCGTAGAGAGAAGCTGGCACACAGCAGTGGCAGGACAGGGAGACAGCTCACACCATTTCACCTCCTCACAACGCTGCCCTGCAGTGTTGGGCGGGCAGCTGCAGATGAAATCATCCCACATGGAGTAACACACTCCCCCGTTGAGACAGGGGTTGACCTGTTGGAAAGACAAGAGTAATCAATCAAACAGGGCCCCTGTGACTTTTACAATGTGCGCTGTCATCATCAGTGCAGAAAAGAAACAACAGTATGGAGCTAGACAATGTTATTGACATGACAGCGTTGCTATAACTCACAGCACAGGCGTTGTCACTGCTGCAGCCCTCTGCAACACTGATCAGTTGCTGGGGGTTGTAGGACTCCACCGGATGTGCTATTGGATAGAACTGCAGTCGTTTGCTGTTCAGCCTCAGATCCTGGACACATCCTTGAAAGTAGCCGCCAAACGAAGCAGAGGCCATCGAGTCTGGTAGACCACCAACAAAAACTAAATCCCCGGGGTGGGTTTGGACCTGCCTGATGGGCATAGAGTCCTGGCTTTGTGCTGACTGGAGCAAGACGGCGGTCATTCCTTCCAGCTTTATAGTCACCAGATGGAAATGGCCGTCACTAACCGCAACCTGACCGCTAAGGGTCTCAAAGTTGTTAAGCTGAACTTTGACCCTGCCCTCTTCCAGCCACAGGCGAAGGTACTGGCTGGTGCTGTTGGCCAGAATGAGGAGCAGGCCGCTGGGCTGTCTGGTGCGAATGAACATGGATATGACCATGGCATCACCTGGGTCGTCGTCTAATGAGAAAACAGCATAACTCTCCTGGTCTTTGCTTCCAAACCTCGCAGTGATATACTCTGTATTATGCAGGGAGGACAAGAGAGAGAAAGCCACAAGAGTCAAGCTAAAACAAAAACTTGTGAAAAGTACATTTCATAAGACTAGTATGCTACACTACAAGATAAGATCAGTTACATTATTTTGTCTCTTAAATATGAAGCCTGCACATGATTAGCTTAGCTTATCTTGAAGACTGAAAGTGGTAAATATCTTTATCTGCTTAATGTTCTGGAAAAAAAAGTTTTCATGTTGAACAACATAAACATTGATACCAATGTATGTGCCAGTATGAAGCCAATATCAGCTGATAAAGCCAACTGCTAACTTGGTTGGACTCTAGACTTTAATAAAAGTTTGTGTTGACAGGCCGTTGTTTTCACGATAAAGTGTCCACTCAGGTCATTGAAAGAAGTTGCTGAGGTGGCCAACCAAAGAGCCTTATCATGTCGTAAGTCTATAAGACTCCCCAATTTGGCAAGGTTAAAAACATTCGTGGTCAACAAGGGAATCCACGTTTTTTTAATCCTTGGCGCAGGTGTTGCTGTTTGGCTGGACTTTGTGCTATTTCTACTGGCTCCATAAGCTCCTTTAAGTTCTACTGTCTAACTTTATCCTGCAGGGTGGCTCTCAAAGCTAACCATTGGGACGTCTGCAGTGACATGACTGAGGCTGAACTTGTTTCCACCTCTACCGGTTTTAATAACATGGCATCCAGGAATTCTGCTGACAGAGGTGTTATCAGTCAAATGTGAAAAAAATATTACTAAACACAACAGATAAATATATGTATAAATCACTTTATGATCCTCCAGGCACAGGTGATTCTTTCGTCTTAACCTTGCCATTTCATAACTAAAATAAATAACAACACTACCAGAAGTGGACAGATGAAAAAGTTGGCGCTGCATCATCAGGGCCAAAAAAGTCTGCAACTTTCAGTGCCTGCGGCTTTCAAAAGCTTCAACTATTACCTTGCTCTCCAGATTGAGACTATCCCCTCATAAAAATGACTCCCTACTTATGTTTCATTGTGACATTGCCCTCTAGTAGCTATGGTAAATACATTGGGAGATAAAACTTAAGACTGCGTCGAGAGGAGGTTGGGGTGGATGGCTAAATCAACAAAACATTGGATTTCCCCAATATAGGACCGATGTTTCTTTTAAGCCTGATGGTTATAACCATGATTACATTTATAATTGTAACTATATTAACAAAGATCTTCTATTTTAATTCGAACCCTGATCTTTCCCTGAACCTAAACAAGTAGAGGTGAAACATATCTACGCTATGTTTCCTGTTACTGGTGGGGGAACTAATTCAGAAGACATTTATATGAGTCTTACTTAGAGGGCTGGGACGTATAAGGTTTGTGTGTTTAGTTGGTTTTCTGAGGGAAAGTGTGGCAAATAAGAAGAAAAACTTAAAACTGAACTGTTGAAGTAGCTTATTTTGAGAAATGTAATCTTATTTAAACTTGAACTGTCGTGCGGTGGAGTATCTGTGTCTTACCCTCTGCACAGTTACCTCCCTCATACGGCCTGTAGCATTCACAAACGTAGCTCCTCCAGCCCTGGCTCAGACATTGCCCTCGGTTCTGGCACGGGCTCTCATCACACTTGTCTTTGTCGCTGCACCCCACAGTGATGTTTGCCTGGATGCCTGAATCCTCTGGCGCCGCAACAGCCAACACAAGATTTGAGTCCACAAACACATCTCTGAAGCAGCCCAGAAAAGCAGGCCCCCCCGCTGCTCCATCCACTGCTCTGACCAAAGTCCAGTTCCCCCCGACTGCACCAATGAAGAGACTATGACGGACTGTTCCTGGCTCAGGGAGACGGGCAGCTTGCTCAAGCAGCTGGATTTCAGTGTTGGAGTTTCTGCTGCAGCTTCCTTCAGTGCATAGCAACCGGATGAGACTCACCACACCGCCCAGCGACGCTTCCACTGTGTGCCACTTTTTGTTGGACAAATACTCTGGCAGCTCTTGAACCATGGTGCTGGAGCCTTGACCTCTTAAGCTGAGGAGGCAGAGATGCCCCTCCATTAGCTCGATGCTGAGGAGCAGGTCGTCCACTCTACGCTGCAAGAGGGTGCCAATTGGTCTGTCTGTCCTGAAGCTGAACGTGACGTTGAGAGGAGATTCTGGGTCAAGCAGCCTCGTCTCTATGTACATGTAGCCTTGAGACTCAAATGAGAAGACAGTGGGAGTCTGGCATTTAGGGCCTGTGAAGCCTGGAAGGCAGAGGCATGTGTAAGTGTGATGATCACTCACAAGCAAGGGAGAACATATTCCTCCGTTCTCACACTGGTTGTCATCACAGCCTGAAAGTGCAATTGTGCAGTTCTCCCCACCATATAGTCGCCCATTTTGGCTGTGCTGGGAGCAAAGGCATCTGAATCCTCCATTGTGGCTCGTACATACAGCATTGTTTTGGCATGGCTGCTGCTCACATCCATTGATGTCCTCACCGAACAAAGTGCCTGGAGAGACCATTACAATAAACAATTGTAACTTTTTTTTACAATGACTGCACAAACCTATGCTGTGTATTGTACTGTACACTTGTTGATCGCTTCAGCCAATGTGTCAAAATATGGCAATGATCCAGTGAGATGATCAGAGAAAAATATACTAAATACTACCCTACTGACACACCTACTGTATAAAAGATATGATATAGGTTTGCAAATAATATTAATCTCTGATTACAACGCGTACTGTATCCAAACATTACCTGCATAAAGCAACCAAAGCATCCACACATGCACGCTGAATCTCAACATTGTCCTTCACTATTCCTCCAGATTATGAAAAATTTGGCAAAGTCTTCATGTTATAGGTCAAAGACAGGTGGAGAGTACTTGTGAATGCAGCTCCATCTTCACCTCTGCTCCTCACTCCATGGATGTGTTCAGTGAAATGCTGGGATCGCTGCATGCCAGATAGGAGGGATTAAGCTAATGCACTTACAATGTCTTACACGTTAAACGTGTTGGGGAAGGGAGGGGTGCATCCAGGAGGCTAATTTGAGCAACTTCAAACATGCTCCTGTAAGAACTCTTATGGATTCTTATATAAGAGATGGCAGTTTGATGTGAGAGCTTTGGCTCTGATGATGGCGCAGAGACACAAGCTGCAAGTCAGTTTCTCAAAGAGGGAAATACTCCTACAATTCAACAACACACGCACGCACGCACGCACGCACGCACACACACACACACACACACACACGGAAGATGGACATAAAAACAATTGAATGTGTGTGTGTTCACACACATATGTACCACAGATTGTGTCCTCAGCTGAGGACTATTTGACTGCAGCCAACAGGACCGAGGCCCAGTCTGTGGGTATAGTGAGGCCAGAGGTTCTAACCTGGGAAACATCTCTGTCATTAAAACGTTACTAACGTCACCATAAGAGCCTTCAGTCTATTCGCTAATAATACAAATGGCCTAGCCGTAATTATTTCATAGGTGATCTGGCTCAGTTCCCCAAATGGCCCTCTACAAAATGTAAATTGTTTACAATTTGGGGCTTTATGTAAAATAAAAACACATGAGATAAAAAGTATGTTTTTCATTATATTAGTGCACATGTTTATTTTGGTAAAGAAGGTGTATGTAAGGTCTGAATTAATCTTGCACACAACAATACTTCACGTATAAATATCAGCAATAAGAAACAACATACAAGCTGTAGTGAAAGATATGTTGCTAATTATGAATAATAAATACATAACTTTAAAATGGTTTAAATTCAAAAATATATTATCAACAAAATGTACTTAAAATTTAAAAGGAAAAGTACTCTGGACCCCAAACTACCTCAGTCAGTGCTATATTACTATAATTGTGTAGGCAGCATTTCATTGTTGAAACTGGCTGCAGTAGGGGGGGTAATTCTTAGCCATTTTTTTTATTACGTTGAATGCTGTAATTTACTGTATCACCAAAACAATATTAAAAATAAAATAGTCATTATAGGTTTTTAAACCTTCACTTATCAAGTATTACGCTATTAGGTTTCAGACTACATTACCCATAATGCCCTCGTGTCATGAACCCTCTCCTCGTCATAATGCTCGACAACACCTCCTCCTCGTTTATTTCGTTTGTGACTTTTCATGCGTTACATACAAAAAAAAAACTAATAAGGGTGTCAAATGCCGCCCGTCCTTTGTTATATATTTAATGTCTGCGTATGTTTACGCCGCTGAACGGCAGCGCCAGACGACAAAAGGTGAGACAGCCAATGGGAGACGAGTTTGTTGCGGTGTCCGACATTTCTGATGGGGCGTTGCAGATATTCAGGAAATTATTTTCCCTCTGTTTATTGCCCACATTTCTTTTGTCAGCCGGGATGCGCGGGGCTCTGTAAACGTCTCACAATGACTCGGGTAAGACTGTTTTTAAAGTTACGCCTCGATATAAACGTTAATTTCCGGGGTAACATGAAAGGTCGTTTGTCGACACTCTCCTCGGAGGGGGGCCCGTCCGTCAGCCGGGCACCAGCATGTTAGGGGTCCTTCAGGGGAGCGGATTTGCAATATGGTACTTAGATAGCTTAAGTTCACATTTAAAGGCCTCTATTGTGTGTTGAGTGCAGTCTTTATGACAAATGACCATTTTCTGTTTGGTATTAGTGGGAGAAAAACCTTCAACGTCAGCAGTAGGTGTTTTAAAAAAAAAAAAAAAAAAAAAAAAAAATGCACAGTGTCCCATGTGTGCCCTATCCTGTTCTTGATGATGACATCACTGTGTTGTTAAGTCATTCACATGCTGAGCCATGTGTCTGTGCTGTCACAAAGCCGGCAATTAGCCCCTCTGCATGTTCAGTCTCAGCATTGTTGCTCTTCCTCTGGTTTTCAGGTGTGATCCCAGGTGACCCCTCAAACACACCAATGAAGAAGAAGCTTAGTACTACGATGCGTCCCAAGCGGGGCCGGCAGGTCGGTGCCAGCAATGACCGTGCTGCAGACCCAGCTGCTGCGCTGGGCTCCGACGCTCCAGCAAACTCTGCAACTGTCCCACATTCAGCCCAGCGAATCAGACACCTGACCATGTCGCAGCAGAGCCACAGCCTCCTTATGTTCTTGAACGAGGACCGGACCCGGCAGAAGTTCTGCGATGTCTCTGTGTCGGTGGGTGGGAAGATCTTCAGTGCCCACAAGGTGGTGTTGGCTCATGGGAGCAGCTACTTCCACGCTGAGCTGTCCAAGAACCCAGATGCAACGACACATTTGACTCTGGACCACGTGGAGGACTCTATTTTCCAGCACCTGCTTGGGTTTTTGTACACCGCTGAGTGCAGTGTTGCAGAGAAGGACCTCCCGGTTCTAACAGAAGCGGCCCGATTCCTGGACATGATGGACATATTAAAGCTGTTATGTGAGGAAGGGGAGGTCCACCCTGTAAGTTTGATCCAGGCTGAGACAAGAGGATCACCCCGGGTGGAGTTTACCCCGAGTGACTCACCAGGACCCGACACGGACATCCAGAGCCCACCTGATGCTAAGGGCACCCGGTTCAGTCGCAGGTTTAGCTCTGAAAACTCCCTGCATGGCCACGTAGCCGAGAGCCACGCTGATGTCCAGCAGGAAGTCTCGATTGAAGAGGACAAGACAACAGGTCAGAGGAGTGCTACCACAAGGAGATCAGCTCGTAGGAGGAGAACGCCCACCAAGTACAAGAGAGATGACGTCGAGTACTCCATCACGAGCCCTGAGGAGAAACAAAGAAGTGTGCCACCAAAGCAGCAAGATGGAGAAACACTTGAAGAAGCAGGGGAGAGGGTCGTGAAAAGCCAGACGTCCAGCCTGCATGTGAACGAGACATCTAAACCAGCTGATGGGGACGACGTCATGGATGAGGACGAGGAGGAAGAAGAAGAAGAAGAAGAAGGAGGAGGAGACGTGAACGTGGACATCGTTGCCCAGAAGAAAGTTGCTGAGGTTTGTGGAGCGAACAAAAGAACAGGTCAGCGGGTTTCAGATGTCGAGAGGACGGAGCAGCTGGCTGGTCGAGAGCCGGCAGCAGGAAGCTCCACCCAGAGTCCGGTGTATCCTGAAGGTCTGGCTCCAGTCATCATCCAGACCTCCAGCAAGAAAACTCTCAAGTGCCCCAAATGTGACAAGACCTTTGACCGCGCAGGTGGGAACCGTGCAGATCTAGATTATTGTCATATACGGTAGCTCATGCAGTTGCAGTAATAAAAGTTGAGGGATAGCTGTAACACGAGTCATCTTACCAAGAATCCTCTCTATTACTTCTCTAGTTTTACTTACTATTATTCAAATTATAAAGTTTATTGTTGCATGGTTTTGGAGATAGAACCGGAACTAATAAGGGTTTTTTTTGTATTATTATACATTGTTATTAAAGCAGCAGTAATGCCTCTTTAGATCCAGTGTGTGGTTTGTCCAGTCTGGGCTACTGTAGAAACATGTCAGTGCAACATGGCTGCTCTGTGGCGGGGGACCCGCTACCTATGTAGATATGAGGTGCTCATATCAACATAACAACTCTTAGTTTCAGGTGTTTATACCCAAATGGAAACACAGTTAAAATATTATATTCAATTTCTGTCTGTAGCGCCCTCTTAAATCCTACACACTGGATCTTTAAAATAAATGTGTTTTTTTCCGCAAACTGATTAATCATTGAGTCTACAGGATGTCAGAATATAGTGGAAAATGCCCATCGTAATGTCTTTAAATTACTTAGTTTATCTTACAAACACCCCAAAATCCAGTTCTTCATTTAACAGCAATTTCTTATATTTAAAAAGCTGGAAGAAGCAAATGTTTAATGCTTTTTTTTTATTATTTGTATTTTTTTTTTATAAATGACACTTGGAATATCAGAATTATTGTTCGTTCCCCCTGTTTAAAGACCGAGAGGCACGGTAAGGCCCAAGGTAATGGCTCCCTACACTTCAAAATGTGTTTTAGTCTGTGCTACTTCTCTCGGATGTTTGGCCATAACTGTAGAAAGTAGAACGTTTCTTTTTGCTGACTTAAGATCTGAGTGTAAGTCGGGCACCTGCAAGCAGAATTCGTGACATCACAACTGAAGTTAGTCCTGGTCCAATTGGCATCTTACAAAAGTGTGATGTGGAAACTTTCCAGTGAGGCAGGAGACATCTTTTATACAGTTGTTAAAAAGTATTTGCACATTAATAGGTTAAGGATTGTGTCACCTGTTGTCACCGTCAGAAACTCTCTGAAATCTGTAGTTGTGTTCAAGTTGAAAGTGTAGAGGCTCTTCTCTTTATACCTATTTAGGAACACAGCAAGTTTTTTTTTTTTTTTTTTTTTTTAACGTGATGAAAAATGTGAAAAAGCCAGCAGTCACGATGGGGGCATGTTTACCGATTGGGACTATGCTAATGCCTCAGATGGGTATTATATATTATTTAATGCACCTGTCCTGCATTTTTCAGGGAAATACGAGAGTCACACCCGAGTGCACACAGGAGAGAAACCGTTCCAGTGTGACATCTGTCTGCAGCGCTACTCCACCAAGTCTAACCTAACCGTACACAAGAAGAAGCACGCCAGCGATGCTCCCTTCCAGAAGAAGGAGCACAAATGTCCCTTCTGCAACAAACTCCATGCCAGCAAGAAAACACTGGCCAAGCATGTCAGGAGGTGAGCCGTGGTCATATCCCACTTATTGTCCTTTCTGTTAAGTTTACACCTGGTGGGTCATGCCAGCACACACAACAACAGGACATGTTGTACAGCTAGGTTGTCAGAAATCTATTCAGTGTAGGTGTAACTTTTGTGCTTTTACTTGTAAATACGTTTCCACCGATTCGTCTGATTACAGTTTGGTTAGCAAACGTCGTAGAAGCTAGTTGTAATGCTGCGTTAAGCGTCATGTCATTTTACCTGCCTTGATAAAATAACGTTACTGGCAGAATTAAGGCAGCAAAAAAAACAAATTGTTTGTTCAAGTAAAAAGTTTTAAGTATTGGAGAATGCGTGTACCAGGCTGTAGAGAAGGATAAAGGTCATGACAGGTGCCCAGAAGTGGAGCCAAAATATCTTGGAAACCTGAGCTGCCATCTTGCTTTGGTGACGTCATTTACGACCAGAGTCTGACTCACTAGATGTTTGATGTTGATATAAACGAGCAACAGCCGACCGTTTAGGTCGACATTCCCCTCCTTTTTCCGCTAAACATGTGTTACCGTTTTCAAAATCCCCGTCACAACAGGACACAACAACAACAACCTGTGAACTAGCAAGCTACACGCTGACAATGGCAAGTTTTGATGATTCGGATCATGCAATAAGTCAGCGTTGCCTGCGTTGATTCGTCGCCGTCGCAACTGCACAGACTAGTTGCAAACGTCACTAAAGCAAGATGGCATGTCAGACATCGTGCTTTTCAGTTTTGTAAAATTGGAGGAAGTGGTGGAGCTTTGTCCATCTTGATATTCAGTCTATGGCGTGTACCATGTGTCTTATGGTAATTATTCTAATAGCAGATGAGACTTTTCATAAAAGGAAAAAAAAAAAGTTCAGCCTCATGGTGGTGCTAGAGGCGAAGCTGTCGGCTGACTCACATTATCATCATCCGTACAGCTATGCACCTGCTGCAACTACAAATCTACTATTTTAAACCTTTAAATGGGTGTATTAATGGGTGTATTAATGGGTGTATTAATGGGTGTATTAATGGGTGTATTAATGGGTATATTAATGGGTGTAAAATAAATGGGAAAAAAATGTGTACCATTGACCTCGTTCTGGACATCAACGAAGATGTTAGATGAGCTGCTGCCACAGTCTTCCTCAGTATAATTATTTATCTTCACTGTGCTGCCAGGTTTCATCCAGACAACATCCAAGAGTTTCTCACCAAGAGGAAGAAGAAAAGTGAAGGCTGGAAGTGTAATGTAAGGACTAGTGTCAGTTTATTATTTACATGTTGTTTACAATATTATTCACAAATGTATTTTTCCAGATGATACACCATTTTTTTTTTAGGCTATATTCACATGAATATACCCAGAACTTTCTAGTATGTGTTCAGATGAGGTCAGATAATGAATGGATGACTTGATCTTAACTGTCTGTAACCTTTGAATTTTTTTTTTTTTTTACCAGATTTGTTTGAAGACCTTCTCCCGCAGGCCTCATCTGCAGGAACACATGATCCTGCACACGCAGGACCGGCCCTTTAAATGCACCTTCTGCGACGAATACTTCAAGTCCAGGTTTGCGAGGCTGAAGCATCAAGAGAAGTATCACTTGGGTAAGAAAAGCACAATGAAAACAAAATTTGTAAATTTTCTAAATTTGTAAATAGGATGTACACACCAGAAAAAAATCCCCCTTTTCTTTTCACACACACACACACACACACACACACACACACACACACACACACACACACACACACACACACACACACACACACACACACACACACACACACACACACACACACACACACACACGCTGGTTCCTTTTGTCTGCAGCCAAACATGAAGTTCTGCACATTCTCAGTTGACTACAGTGTGGTTTTGCACGTTGCCATTAATCGAGTCATCAAGTGAATAGAAATATTGTGCCAGCTATCGTAGCATGGCTCGTTACAGTGGTGAGTTTGTGCAGGATGCTCCGTGCCGCCGTGATGGTGATTCTAATGATTCTCTCTGACCAATCACTGGTCTGCAGTGTTTTCACGGCACCTTTTAGTATCGGCTCAGCTCGCTTAAAACCTCGATGGTTTTAAGAGACCAGAAATAATACCAGGTACCGTCTACAACTTCTGCCCAATGGAAAACCAAAAAGAGCGAGCCGAGCCAGTACCAGCATCAGCAGTGAAAAAGAGCTTAAAAATCACGTTTACTACATCTACATACTACTACTCCCACCGAGTGCACCATGTTGCTCTGCTTTGTTTCTACAGTAACCCAGAAGAGACAAACCAAACACTGACTCTAGAGAGGGTCTTTAGTGTGTTTTGCAGCCACTATGGAATCTCTTAGATCAGGGCTGTCAAATATACGGCCCGCGGGCCAGATCCGGCCCGCCAGGGGGTCCAGCTCGGCCCGCCGGATGACTTTGCTAAGTGTGAAAATTACAGAAAGACATAAATTGCATTTCTATGAGAATATGGAGGTTTATGAGTACAAACGTTTTTTTTTTTAATCGATCCAGTAATTGCTTCAAAAACAGCGTAAATGGGTTGATGTCTGAGTTTTTGGTCTTTATGTTTCTAGTTTATTGTAGAAAGACCTTAAAATAGGGTTTATCATCCAAAAACCTTCACCAATGATTTAAACAAAGAGAAATGTTGTCGTTATGTCTGCGTTATTATGCTATGATTTTACTGGTCTGGCCCACTTGAGATCAAAGTGGGCAGTATGTGGCCCCTTAACTAAAATGAGTTTGACACCCCTGTCTTAGATGCTTGAAAGGGGAGGCTGAGGCGAGGGGGGGGGTTCAGTTAGTTGCAATGCGTATCCTCACCGCTAGTACACAGTGCTCCTTTGAATTAGATATTAAAAGAGAGAAAATTCCTAAGATAAAATGTTTTCCATCATTAAAACCTTAAAATGCTGAAATTACAAAAGTGTTACTGTAGCAATCGACAACAAGAAATGTTATCCTGTCTCATCCTCAGGTCCTTTTCCCTGTGAGATCTGTGGCCGTCAATTTAATGACACAGGCAACAGGAAGAGGCACATTGAGTGCACACATGGAGGTAAAAGAAAATGGACCTGCTTTGTTTGTGGGAAATCTGTAAGAGAAAGGTACGTGTCTCTGTCCCAATAAAATAACTGCTATATTGACATTATGAGTTACAATTTGTATTTATATTTTCTCCTAACAGGACAACATTGAGGGAGCACTTGAGGATCCACAGTGGAGAGAAGCCTCATCTGTGCAGTATTTGTGGCCAAAGCTTCCGTCATGGCAGCTCCTACAGGTGAGTAACAGTGGCAGTGTTTGTGATTGTACATTTTTTTCAAAGCTCTCAGTGTGACTGGCTGTGTCTTCAATAGACTCACCTCTAATGAGCAAACTTTTCCTTGGACAGGCTCCACCTCAGAGTCCACCACGACGACAAGCGCTACGAGTGTGACGAATGTGGGAAAACCTTCATACGCCACGATCACCTGACCAAACATCAGAAAATACACTCAGGTAGTGAATAGAGAGAGAGAGAGAGAGAGAGAGACAGACGTAAATAATGTTGACATTTCCAATCAGTGTTAACGCTAAGGCTGTGTTTATCACAGGAGAGAAAGCACACCAATGTGAAGAATGTGGCAAGTGCTTCAGGCGCCACGATCATCTGACAGTCCACTACAGAAGTGTTCATCTGGGGGAGAAAGTCTGGCAGAAGTATGTCATATAAATCATAGATGGTGGTGTTTTGTTGTGGCAATTATTTCCAGATTAACATGAAAGTTAATGTCTTTGTTAATGAGGTATTTCCCCCCACCCCCTCAGGTATAAAACTGCTGTGCATCAGTGTGAGGTTTGCAAGAAAGAATTTAAAGGAAAGTCCAGTCTTGAAATGCACTTCAGGACTCACTCAGGTACAGTACAAATGGATATATTTGCTTTAAAATATGCATGAGAGCACACAAGTGGCTTTTAGATGCTTTAGGAACAATTGTTTTCTCAAGCCTGTTTGCTAAAATATGCCCCCCTTAGTTACTGTTGCTAGGCTTGTCAGGGTTTCTGCTCTTGCACAGCTCGTACAGTATTTAGCCTACAGCGATAACGGTGAGATTTACCACACAAAATTCGTGACAATTTCTGAAACTGTAGGTCTACAATTTTATGCCGACTTAAACAACAACAACAACAGCAGCAGCTGTGGATATCGACAACTGAATGCTTTCAAATTGGATCAGCTGCAGCCGGCGTAAGCTACGGCGAAGACCGTTAAAAAACCAGTCGGTGATGCATTTAGAAGACGCGTGGAAATATAGGAGCAGGGTGGAGCTAGTTAGTTCTGTATAAGATGCTTCCGATGGACGAGAGAAAAAGGGAGTTGACGAAGTAACGCGGTGTAATTTTCAGTGTGTTTAGCTCGAGTTTCTCGAGTAACCAGACTGAAGACGGAGCAGGAGAGAGCTGCTCACGGTGAAAACAAAAGACACCGCCCTTCAAACTCTGCAGATTCGGAGTGTTGCTCTGTTTATTGCTCCTCACATGCACTTATTGTTTTGGCCGTGTGAAGGTATTCAAAGCCCGACAGACAATCAGTGTCCTGGGGCGGGGTGCATCAAAACGTTTTTTTTTTCTTTTTTTTTTCCTCGTCATTGTACTTGAAAGCGAAGACGCAAGAGAAACGACTGTCTGAACATCCCTCTTCCAACCTTTGTGTAACAGGTGAGAAACCCCACAGATGTCCCGAGTGCCATCAGACGTTTCGGATCAAGAAGACCTTGACGAAGCACATGGTGATTCACTCAGACGCTCGTCCTTTCAACTGTCCTCACTGCAGCGCCACCTTCAAAAGAAAAGACAAGCTCAAGTACCACGTGGACCACGTGCACAGCGCCCGCTTTACCGAGCCGCCCGTCGGCACGCTCGGCGACGACAAAATAGTCTCCCTTCCTTACGAGGAAACCTCGAAGACGTACCACGCGGAGCCGAAGTCGACCCTCCAGAGCCCTCCTCCTCCTCTTCCTCCTCCCCCTCCCCCTCCTCCTCCGAACGTCTGCGTGCCCGTCACGTTGGTTCCCGTCCAGATGGCGGGAGGAGCGCGGGGCGACCTGAGCGCCCACGGGGCCTCGACTCTCTCCTCGCAGACTCACGGCGTCGTCGGCATGCAGGCTCAAGGACAGCAGCAGAGCTCCGGCTACCAGGCGGCCACCGACCTGGCGTTCTTGGAGAAGTACACCCTCACCCCTCAGCCCGCCAACGTCGTCCACCCCGTGAGGCCCGATCAGATGCTGGACCCCCGAGAGCAGTCCTACCTCGGCACGCTGCTGGGACTGGACTCCGCTTCCTCTGTGCAGAACATCTCCAACTCTGATCACGCGCACTGACGCTCCTCAGACAAACAGACACGGGGCCTTTAACGCCACCGTCTGACAAATTTAACACGGAAATGCAACAGGAAGAGAAGAGGACAAGACACCGAATTCACCACTTCAGTGATGAATTAATGTCCTCGCTGTAAAATCGTTGTATTTAAGACTGAACAGCACTTAAATATTTTCGAACACCTCACAGGACGTTCACATGTAATTATTAGGGCCCGAGCACCGAGCGTCGGTGCGAAAGCCCGGTTGTTTTTCGTAAAAATGTTATTTTTCTTCTTGGTCGTTCTTCTTACGTAAAGTGATTTTCCTATTTGGAGGCTTTATCATCTTCAAAAACTCATTAAAGTGGACACACATTTGTCTCCCGGTGAAAAATTTCGTATTCTAGTGGAGTCGCGAGTGGGCGTGGCCAAACGGCTCGAGAGCGCCCCCTACAGAGATGCCCCGGCGCCCACATTTACCTAAATTCACCAAATCCGGTGGACACGTGTATCACACCTGGACGCACTAAAAAGTTACATTGCACCGTTACGTCAACTCGACAGAAAGTCCACCATTTTGAATTTAGTCGCCATTTTGGGCGATTCTGACACGTTGTACTTTGTCGAACTCCTCCGAGGGATTTTGTCCGACCGACTTGAATTTAGGTTCTATGGATAGAAAACATGTTTGGGATTAAAAGTTGTATAAATAATTCGTTTTCGTCGATGCGTGTGCCCGTAGTGTGGCGGCCTTTTTGAGCATCTCGCCATGAAACTACGAGTTGCTTTAAATCTTGTGTACATGGACCGACCTTCTCCAAACATCACAGGTATGATAACAGCCCCGCCCCGAAGACCCCTGTGGGGTAATATTCTCTCATAGTCGTAGCGCCCCCTGTTGGCCACTGGAAATTACACGTTTCATACTTCCACATTCTACGTTGAGCTGGTTGATCACATGAACGTAAAGTCGGGCCACAATAACCTGAACATGTAGTTGATGATATATTGAGACATTCGTTCGACTTTGCCAATGGGCGTCGCCGTGACGATGCGGCAAAGTTTGATATCTCGCCGTGACACAGGAAGTTGATGTTTAAGGTCAAAGGATGCTTGAAACCTCACAAAACGTGTGGCATACATCCGGCGTGTTGAGATGATACATGTGATATGCGTTTTGCAAGTGGGCGTGGCCAAACGGCTCCCTCACCGTGTCACAGGAAGTTGATGTTTAAGGTCAAACCTCACAAAACGTGTGGCATACATGTGGCGTGGTTATATACCTGTTTTGCGAGAAGCGGGGATACGCGCTGCACGTCGGGGAGACGGCTTCGGGGAGGCGGCGCGCGGGAGTGCGAGGGCCGTACATCACTGCTTACAGTTTTAATTCTCTGTTGCATTTTTTTTTTTTTTACACAGAGAAGAAGAAAACTGGATTTCACCCAAAAAGTACATTTTTGTACTAATTTGCTGACAATACAGAAACAAAACAAAACGAGGCTTTCTCTTGTAACATGACTTCAGCAACGTTTTTCTTCTGTACACCTCAACATGAGCACGACTGGAACTTTTGGTGTCACTGAACTTGTGTATGAAGTGTTTGTCACTTTCTATTTTCTGTGTTTTTATTATCTGATGTAATCTTTTTTTATGGAAGAGCAAAAAGAAAAGATAACAATTTTGATAAATTGATCAAGTAATAATACATAATGATAAATAAATATCTATAGATTAATTGCTGATTTAAAAAAAAAAAAAAGTCACAAGTGGTAAGCTTGTAAAACTGACTGAAGGAAACTTCAACTGTGGCCTTTACATGTCCTGTGATGTGTGAGCAGCCTGTTCAACCTGTCATATAAAGGATTTGTAACTGCAATGCAAAGTTAATATACAGTCGAAACAAGGGTTTGTTTTTCACTCATGCAGCTTATATACGAGCACAAAGATAATGAAGTATTTTTATGTTGATATACTTATAAACATTATAAACATTACTTTAATCACATAAAATGGGATGAAATAACATTTTGTTGATTAGGAAATAATTCTGTTTTTTTTAATGAGGAAGGAAAAGCAAAACAGTAACAGTGTCCATCACGTGAGATCAGATGTTTTACATCCTGGTGGAGTTTAATTTGGTGGCAGTTACAGGCATTTTGTTCAGAAATGAAATTTCAAATCTTCACATCGGTAAACGGCAATGATGCTCTTCTCCAACTCTGTGTCACGATCATTAAAACCTGAATTGAAAACACGGGTGTGTGTGAGTTCAGTCTTGCGTCTCCAGGATGTACACCACCCGTGAGAACCTCCAGCCTTTATGTGAGCGTGAACAAGACAATCGGGTTTAGATTGTAGATGGATGGACGGACTGCTTTCAGTTCTCGGGATGCTTCAGTGTTGAAATTCAAGCTGAAGACTTCGTTCAGGGAGGTCCATATTTATCAGGCGATTTACTTTTGCGGCTTTACTGCCAGTAGTTATAGATTAAAATGAGAAGCCATCACAGGGTGGGACAGTACAATCGTTGCTTAGTTTTCTCTAAGAAACTTCCACGCTTGTATTTGTTTTCAGTCTTTGAGCAGATTCGAAGTCAGCTGCATCTTCGTCTTCGTCACAAACCTGAGCAGAAATCCTGGTAAGAAGACAGAGATTTTATGAAATTTAAAACAGCTGTAATATTGCATAAGAATAAAGTCAAATGCAAATGTTGTTAAAAACGAATCGAGCAGGGATACTTCAGTGGAGAGACTTCCAAATGAATTATGAGTGCAGTATGAATACAATGTGTTTGTTTTAAAGAGGAACACTCACCGTCGTCCGCTCAAACCAGCCACAACCTGCGAACAGTCATAAACACACGGCAGTGAGTCTTCTGTTTGCTCCTCAGAGGGAGATGAAGTCAAGTATTTGAATTCAAATCACATAATTCAAATCAGCCCACAATGAATCAGCTGGATTTATACGACACACTGTTTACTAAACGGCTGAATGTGCTTCCCTGCCTGCTCCTACTCTTTCGGCGCAAAGAAAACAAAACACTAACAGCCTTAAAGGGACGCTCGTTTTTCACATCACAGTCTGTTTAGAGGCCTTTGTGTGTGCTTCTGCATTTGTGGAAGAGTTGTCCAAAGTTTTTAATAAATGAAGTGAAGTCTGATAAACTGCCTCAAGTGACGTCACGTGAGGCAGTTTATCAGACTTCACACAGAATTTGTTGCGGCTTAAAGTTTGAAAATGGAAAAAGTGAGCTTACCAGACAGACTGACGAGGTTTGTCCTCAAACTGAGCCTAAAGCCTCCATGCTACATTAGCCTTAACCAGCATCAGCATAAAAGCATATCTGAATCACGTAAATCGAGTTGCAAAGTGGGAAATGTAGGCAGCAGGTTTTGACAAGGGAGAAGTGAAGGACTGTAAATTAGTTGACTTCTCATTTAAAGTAGTAATCCAACATTTTGGGACGTTTACTCATTTGATTGCTCGCCGGGCCGGATGCAAATGCTCTAAGATCTGCCAAACAGCACCTCTAATGCCGGAATCAGACTGCAAGAATTCAGTCTGATTTTGACACAATTTAGTCGTTACCGTCAAATTTCCAGTATCTGACCTGAATACTGGTCAGATGAACATCAGGTACAAAAAACAGACCTTGTATAGTGTGACATCATTAAAGAGAGACATGCGGCATCCGGGACATCTCACAACACCCGACAAAATATCTGACATTTGTTTTTTGTTTGTTTGTACGAATCAAAAAGTGACATTTATTAGAAAGCATCAGACGTGTTGGTAGGTGGATTTTGTTGCTTTTAGGCAGAGCCAAACTGTTTCCCCCAGTTAAACTGATCATCTGCTGACCGTAGTTTTAATATTTATTTTCATATTTACAGTCCATCCATGAAAAGAGATCAATATTGTAATTGAAGTCATGGCAAGAAAATTCGATATTGTGGAAAAAAACAAACTCCAAAATGTGAAAATATTGCTTTGAGGTCAGGTTTCATGCACTGTATCACTGAGTTGAGGCACATTATGTTTACGCCTTGTTGCCCTCATTGTTTAGATGTGATGACAGAAAACTGATCATCTTTGCGAAGACACTTTCTGTTCTGTAAAACTATTTGTCAGCATCTCAGCTGCATCATGTTAAAAACAATTGTGCTCCTACTCTTCTTTCCTCTGGATGCCATATTAATAATATAATGAGCTTAAAGATACTTACACTTTGTCAACACCAGTTGTCCATGAGTGCACTGCGCCACAGAGTAATGATCCGACAACCACCATGATGCGCGCACACACGCCAGTTTCTTCCTCGTACCATCTTTTATGAATTGAACTCCAACAGGTATTAACCTACGATCTTCGTTAGTGTTCATAGAACAGTGGATATCTGCACAGAAGAAACAACAACAATAATATTGAATGTAAAAACGTGCACATTGGTATTTCAAAAATAATCGGTCAGTTTGCGTGGCGACGCCATTTGGAATGACGGGGAATTTTCCACATTTGTCAACTGAAATGAAAAAATAAAAATGTTTGAGAACACAATTATATCAAGCTACCGTAGTGGAGTTAATCAAGGTAACATTTTAGCCCACATTTAGATTCCCTCAGCCTCAGTGATAGACCTGTTCTACCCTGAAATCACTTATATAACTCTGATTGGTTAATTGGCTGATATTTTATACAGACAAATAAAGAAATGAAACTACTTATTTACTTGTTGTAGAATCAGGTTCAGTCTCTCGGTCACTGGACGTGGAGCCAGTAGAAGATCCTGCAAGATACAAAGCAGGCGCCGAAGTTAGTTATCGCTTTGGGATTTTATGTTTACACATGTGAGACATCAGTGCACTAAAATGTAATTTTTAGAAATATAATAAATAAATATAGATACAAAATATATAATAATATTATTTTATAATGTAAGTTTTCATTTCGGCACATATCAAACAAAATGTACATGGATACCAATATAACTATGACTGGCCAATATTGGCCAATAAACAGTGCCAACCAGTAAATCAGTTGGGCTCCGATTCAGTCCTATCCATTCATGTAGAAAAAAAAACATGAATTTCACATGCGCTAAAACTTATGTGATCACAGGTCCTTGTACACATGTAAAACATGTTTAGGAACATTTTAATGGTGTAATATGTGAAGCACATGTAGATTCTCATGTGAAAACCTTTACACATATATTCCCCAAATTATCATATGTTGCAACATGGGGTAAGCATAGGTCATACACGTGATCACATGTGGAAAACGTGGGAAACTCATGTTTTTCTGTTAGAAAAAAATTAATTTTCCTCCGTGATTCTGCTCCGAATGAACACTGTTTCACGTGTCATGTGATCCACTGCTACTATAAACATATTGATACCCAAAGTTGAGTTGGAGCCCAAAGGGAAGAAAAAGGTAGCCAACAAGTGTTTTGTATAAACTCCTTCAAGACGGTTGAAAAAGCTCCAGGTGATGACTTTATGAAGCTGATTGACAGGATGAAGAGCAGATTAATATTGACGATTATAATGTGATCATTTCCTACGCAACTGAGGTTATGTCTTTGGTTGGTTTGTTTGTTTGTTTGTTTGTATGCAAAATTACAGAAAAACTACAAGTCAAAATTTTATGAAACTTTGTAAAAGGGTGTAGCATGGGCAAAAAAAAAAAACAACTATGAAAATTTGGAGTGGATTCAAATCACAGGGCGAATCCACAAATTGTTTGAAACTTTAATTGATCATACGAGAAAAGGCATTCGGCCTACAATAATTCATCTTAAAATCCAGTAGTGACTAAACATAGACCATTCTAGAAAAACGATGACTCCAGATCACAATCTATATTCATACTAGTAATCCTCTGGGATACATCGGGGACACAGTTTCATAAATAAGAAACAGAACCAGAAACTTTTGACTGCCACTATACATATGTCAGACAGATAAGATCAGCTGATAAACTAATGAAAAAACGACCTCCACCTGCAGGTTGTGGAGCCACTGCCAACAGATGTACGTAGTGTGTTCTCCACCTGTTCCCCCCTGCAGATCCACCATGCTTGTCTTTTCGAGATATAGAGTACCTCTCTCTACTTACGGCACGTTGGGACTCCATTCCACTGCCCAGATGAGCAAGTGACGATTTCGGTGTTTCTTCCATTTGGAGTATATCCAGTTTTACATCCATAACGTACTCGTGAATTGGCAGCAAACACCTCCTGGTATCTTTCAAGGATGACTGCATGGGGAATTTGAGGAGGCTCAACGCATGCATTGTTACTTCCTATAAAAAAAAGATTAAAAAAAAAATGAATAGGTGAATGTGCAACGATGAGTGGCAACAAGGTGTATCTGCTAAAAAAAAATAAACTTAGGGATGTGACAGACTTACTTTCACAGACAGGCAAAGAGGACCATGTTTGATTTATACAGGTGGCGGTTATAAGCCTGTCTTTGACTTCATATCCTTCGTTGCACGTTATATCGATTGTCTGTCCCTGAACATTTCTGTTTTCTGTGTATTTTCCGTTGGTGATCGTCGGTGGAAGGCAATAGTTTTCATCTGAGGAAAAAGAAAGAACCAAAGAAATAATTTGACGACATTACCATAGCAACAGTCTTTAAAATCTCTCTGTAAACTCTCATCAGCTCATCATCAAACGCCTGGAAAGACAGCAGACATTTAAACAACAGTAACCATTACACTACTAGTTACTATTACGTACAAGTAACGTAATACCACCAAGCGCTGATCATTTACACCACAATTAAAGTTGACTCAAATTTCTGATTTGCATTTCATAAACCATTCAATTACATTACGTATTAGCACAATTTGTGCTCCATATATTTCCTTTAAAAACAATTTTTATTGTACAAATTAAAGCATGTGTTTTGGAATTATTTCAATGCTAATTACAGACAGAGAATGAAACACTTATTTTTTTTCCCTCAAAATAATTAGTTATTTCTGGCTCAAGGCTGAACAGTATTTGAAAATACAATAACAATTAAGGAGATTTTAAGACTCCACAGTGTCACAGTGAGAGGTGGATGATATTAGAATAAAGGTTAAACTTCTGCAGGGTCTAATTGTCTAACTCAAACAAACCTGAGATAACATTTACCTATGCATTGAGGTTCATGAGACCATCTTCCATTTTGACATGTGCTTGTCGCCCACCAACCCTCCACCGCTGGTTTAAGTCCGTTATCACAGGCGTAAGTGACCGCAGTTTTATCAGGATACGTGTCTTGTTTAGGGACCAAATAACCTCCATTCAGGACGGGAGCGGGACACGGCTCTGCTGCACTTTGTGCTGAAACAGTAACAAACAGGCGAGCACTACACTGATATGCTAAATAAAAGATTTTGAAAATGATTCTGGGATGACAGAATTTAATGTTCTTACCATGCAGCACTCCTGGAAACCAAATCAGAAACACAAATCCAAGATAACTCACGCACATGTTGTCAGGGATTCAAACACTGCACGGCGAAGCAGGCCAGCACAGATCACAACCAGTTAATAATTCCCCGACAAGTTCAGAAATGAGGAGTAACCACTCGATGTAGCTGTGAATCTGACATCACAATGTTGCCATGCCAACAGGTCAAAATGCAGCAGGCGTATACAAACCCATACAAATCCACAAAACTGCAGACTTCTCCCTGATTCTTCTTTGCTTATTGATCTCAGAGACATGTCAGCTATATAGTATAGAAAAATACTTTCACCAGCAGAGGTAGTTAAAAAACAAATCAAAAAAATCTTTGGTTTAATTGATGACTTTCAACATTTTAAGAATGTTTTTCATAATTGTGACAGTCAGAGTTATGACATGCAGTGTTATGTATAAAAATAGCAACTTATAATTGGTTTTTCAAAAATAGCAGTCACAATTATTGCATATATCATTATTACATTATAAATTGTCTCTAGATTGTTATTATTACAGAACAAACCAGAGAAACTTGCTTTGGGAAAACACATAAACAGTGAAATCTCAGCTTTATGACAGTTGTTGTTTTCCCCATCAAAAATGTTTTCATACATT